>NW_010364208.1:506947-539132 GCF_000414095.1 Morus notabilis
TAATGCAAACTCCTCAACAGAAAACTTAGTAAAAGAATCACAAAACTTGAACCATAGCTCATTTGTATTTGGATTATGAACCACATGAAACAGTAACTCGTGTATCAGCTGACACTGGTTACTGTACTTTACCAAATCTAAAAACTGACCAAAAATTGTTCATATGAATAAATCTTTCTGACTTTCAGAAAACTTTTTGTTTAATTCCTCTATAACAACAAAAGAGGATGATATATTAACCTGACCTCGAAATCTCTTGTCAGGATTAATATGATACTTTCAAGACTGTAAAAATGAAAAAAAAATGAAGAAAAACAATATGAGGATAAACCTAAAAATACACAATCAAAACACAAAAAAAAAAAAACCATATTCCATATCCTAAATTCGAAAATCTATAAACTAAGTTGAAAAAATAAATCAAAATACCTCCAAAGTGTTACGAGTGGGAGAAGGAAGAACAACTTCTTTGGAACTTTTTTTCTCCATAACAGTTTTCTTGTTCACAACCTTCGAGCGTTTACTCGGAGTAGAAACAAAAATATTGTTCTTCCTCTTGCTTTGTGTTTTCGCCATATCTTAAACAATAATATATAGAATCACAAGATCAGAGAAAGAAAAAAAAATGAAAGGAACACGAAAAAAAAAAAACTCATACCAAAAAAAAATACTGTCAGAAAATGCACACTGTCAGCGATGATAGAGAGAGTTGCAGAGCGAGGAGAAAAAAATCACAGTAGACGGACGGAGGGTAGAAAGATAGATCGCCGAAGACGAACGGAAACAAAAACCTAAAAAATCGCAGGAGGTCGCCGGTGGAAAGAAAGAAATCTTGGAAAGAAAAAACTGTCTTAGAGAGAGAAAATAGAGAGCACAAGTTATGCACAAAAACCGAGTAAAAAAATCTGGGATACGGTTTTTAAAATATAACCGAATAAAAAATCTGTAAATTATGGACCATAACCTGTCAAGTTATGGTCCATAACTTGACAAGTTATGCACAAAAACTGAGTAAAAATATATGGGATACGGTTTTTAAAATATAACAGAATAAAAAATCTGTAAATTATGGACCATAACCTGTCAAGTTATGGTCCATAACTTGACAAGTTATGCACAAAAACTGAGTAAAAAAATCTGGGATACGATTTTTAAAATATAACCGAATAAAATCTGTAAATTATGGACCATAACCTGTCAAGTAATGCTCCATAACAGCACAAGTTATGGTCCATAACTTGACAAGTTATGCACAAAAACTGAGTAAAAAAATCTGGGATACGATTTTTAAAATATAACCGAATAAAATCTGTAAATTATGGACCATAACCTGTCAAGTAATGCTCCATAACAGCACAAGTTATGGTCCATAACTTGACAAGTTATGCACAAAAATCGAGTAAAAAAATTGAAGTTATGGTACATAACAACTGAAGTTATGGTCCATAACTTGACAAGTTATGGACAAAAACTTATCAAATTAGACCATAATCCATAAATCACAGTTTTTTTTAACTATTAAATGCAAGGATTTCTTTTATTATTAGAAAAATTTGAATATTTTTCCTTCAAATCATTCAATTCCAACTTAGAACATAATGATAAAAAATCAACTTAGATCATGATGATCAGTTCATATAAACAAATGTGGGGTTTGAACAAGTCCTCCTATTGTGGCCAACTTGCTTGCATCGACTACACTTCACATATTGCTTCTCTCGTTCTCCACTAGAAAGAATTCTTTGCTTCCTTGGCCTCCCAGCACCACGTTTAAACTCAGGAGGAAGAACAACCTCCAACTCACTGCCCTACGAAATTTGCCACTTTGATCTATTAGTAATGGGATAGATTACAACATCATATGTTGCTTTGAATGCATTGTTGGTGTAATAGTAGGAAGTAAAATGTGCTGGATCAAGATTTCTTTTCCAAATCGATGCAATAGCGTGTGGACATGGAAATTCATCAACTTGCCAAACAAGACAACTACATGTTTTTGCCACCAAGTCAACCATCTCACCAACTAAACCATCAACAACATAATACTTATTGATATCCATGGGTTGAACCTGAAAACATGACAAAAAGAAAAGAAAACAGAGCATTCAAAAAACAATAGAATAACTTCAAAAAAAAAAGACCAAAAGAATCACAAAAAATATCACATCAAAAACATAATCAAAAAAATGAAACAACAAAAAAAAAGGAAAACACAAAAAAAAAAAGTAAATACTTGAACGAAAAGCAACTTACAGATAAGCAACGTGCAATCTTTTTCCTATCACGAAGGTATTTAGTTGCATGTTTACTAAAGTATATAAAAGTTTGATCCGCCTTATTTCGACGCTCATAAAACCATCTTTGCAAGAGGGATCTGAAATGCTCAATTAAAGCTTCAATAGAATACTCCCTAGCATTCACTAAGACATTATTCAACGACTCGGAGATATTAGTCGTCATGACATCATATCTCTTCCTCTCAAAGTAAGCACGTGCCCACTTTTCAACCCCTACTTGCATCAAATAATTTTGAATAGCTGGTCGAACTGCCTCCAATTGACGCATGAAGTAACCAAAATCTTCCTTACGGTATGTCTTGGCACAACGATAGAATATAGCATCCACATGCACACTTTTAAAATTTGAATTCAAATTTCTAAGTAAATGCTGCATACAAAATTCATGAGATGCATCCGAAAATACCTTCTCAACTGCTTTAGGGATACTACTCTTTCGGTCAGAAATAATAACAAGCTCTTCACGAGTTCTGATGGCCTCCTTAAGCCTTTCAAAAAACCATTCCCACGAGGAGTCATTCTCCGAATCAACAATTGCAAAACCAAGCGGAAAAATATGATTATCAGCATCTAAAACTGCAGAGAGAAGCAAGGTCCCAGAAAACTCATTCTTCAAAGAAGTGTCATCAACTAAGATCACAGGCCTACAATGGCGCCAACCATGAATAGAAGCCCCCAAGCACAAAAAAAAAATACTTGAACCGCCCATCATTGTCAAGCTTATAAGAAGTCACAGATCCTACAAAGAAAAAACAAAAACAAAAACATTTAAAATAACTATTAGTCACAGATCCTACCGGACAAGTTATGCAAAAAAAAAAAAAAGCAAAGAAAAGGAATGGATGCATACGACTCCACTGCACAAAACCATAAGCATAACCTGGATTTTTCAGATAACATAAGTTATCTGATAACATAACCATAAGCAAAAAAAACCTGTCAACTTATCTGATAACATAAGTTATGGAATATAACCTGACAAATTATACCATAACCTGGATTTTTCTCCTTCAAAACATTAAGATAAACAAAACCATAAGCATAACACATAAAAATAAAAATCACCTGGATTTTTCTCCTTGAAAACATTGCACATAAAAGGAATGGATGCATATGACTCCACTGCACTTCCTCTCATTGATGCTAACGCATATCGGTGAGCCATTCGCGCTTTGTAGTAACTAATCTCAACACCATGCTTACCATGCATTATGGACCTCAAATCATTAGGATACAAACGCTCTGCAAGCCCAATGCTAAAATCGCCCTTTAAAAACTCCGAAACAACACGACTATTTGCTTGGCGATGCTCAGCACTAGCAACATCAAGTGAACAAGTATGTTCCTTAATATACTTCTTCACTTCCCAAACATTACCATTTGAAACCTTAGCAGCACGCATCTTCCAAGTACAACTCTCATTTTTACAAACCAAAACATAAAATGAATTATTAGATCTTTCAGATTTAAATTCAAAATGCCTCCTAATAGCAATTACATGCATGAATTTCTTGAGAACCGACTTGCTCATGAATTGATTGCCTACATTCACATCAAACGACATAGGTAACTTTGAAATATCCAAATCTTCAATCAAAAAATTATTCATCGCAACATCAATATCATCTTCAAATTGACAAACGGAACCATCAGCATTAAAAGATGACGCCTCATCTCTTGAACTAATAAAACAAGATGAAGAAGAAATAGATCCCACTGCACTAACGGAGCTACTAACAAAATCTATTACCAACGGGTATCTAAGAGCTTCCTTACTGTGTCGAACCAAGTTTAAAAACAACTTAACATCATCATCCCTCTTAAGGTCTGAAACAATTTCAATTGGGTCCTTCAACTTCCTTCCCACAAAAAGTAATAAAGAATGAACACCAACATTAAAACCAAACAACTCAAGATTCAGCTCCTCACATAAACACTCTTGTAAAAACTTCAAAGAAGCATCCTCAGGAATAAAAACTGATTGAAAACCAAAATTTGTATATTGGTTTTCTAGACTCCATTTTCCCCTATAAGCAACAATGACTGAAACAGATTGCATGCCTATAAACATATTACAGGAACACTGTCACGTTAAAGTGCATAACCGGACAAGTTATATAAAAAAACCTCTCAATTATGGACCATACCTCGTCAAGTTATGTTGATAACCGGACAAGTTATAACAAAAACTGTCATGACTAAAACAAATTGAAAACAAACCGAAAAAATGCAAAACGTGAAAATGAAATTACAACAAAAAAAAGAAAAAACTAGAAACGAAGAATGCCCAAACATGTTGTTCCGTAAAAATCGACCGGAAAACAACAAAAAACAAAGGATTAACGAACAAAAAAAGAAAGCAAACTGAAATAATGCAAAATATGAAAATGAAAATACAACAAAAATAAAACTAGAAACCTGGTAAATCACTTGAACAGCTGCTCAAATCCAAATGAGAACAAGAACTACCGACCGACGAACCTGTTGATCCACCGACGATTCACCGACGAGCAAATGGAAAACCGATGATCCACCGACGATCCACTGATGAGAGAGAAAATCCGAGCGTAGTTATGAGAGAGAGAGAGCTGCGAGAAGCTAGAGAGAAAGAGAGATCTGCGACAGAGAGAGAGAGAGAAAGACAGAGACGATCGAAAGAAACAAAGGAAAAAAAGGGTAAATTTAAAAATTTAAAAATTATGGCCTATTAATTTTTATAACTAAAAATTGGCCTATATGCTTCCTTAAGATTTTTAAATTGGCCTATTCTCTACTATTTCCCTAAAAAATTTAATAAAAATTGAATGAGATTAGGTCGGGACTCAGCCAAAGAACTAGGCTTCAAATGGCTCAAACGGCCCAAATTGATAGCTCTAGTGGTAATATAGTGTCATTACACTTATCTAGGAGTGACTTGCTTTTTTTCCCGCTCAACAATTATGATTTTGTCTGCACTTAATAACAATTTTTATAAAAGGAAAAATTTTAATATGTGTATGTAGTTATTTTGTAGATGTACCTAGGGGTGGCAATTCGTGTCACGCGTCGTGTTTTGATCGTTTCTTTTTAAATTTGTAGTCAACCCGAACACGACCCGTGACACAAAATTTTTTAAAAACCGTAACACGAACACGACACGACCACTTTACGAGTTGACACGACCCGAAAATGACCCGTGACACGAAATTGACCCGTGAACCCGAAATTGACACAAAAATTGTGTACTTTTATTTAGTTTTTTATATATTAAAAATAACTTAAAATTCATAACACACTAAATTACAATAACATCCATTGAAATTAAGTAAATAATAGTATAAGATTTTGAGTATAACATCATGATATCACAAGTTCATAATAAAATTTAAAATATGAAATGAAAAATATATGTATTTTTTAGTTTTTTACGAGTTTCGTGTCGTGTTCGGGTTAGGCGGGTCCAACCCGAAATTGACCCGTGTTTTTCATGTCAATTTCAGGTCGACCCAATTCTGACCCGAACCCCTTTTTTCTCAACCCTAACCCGCAAAATTCGTGTCGTTTTTGAGTCGTGTCGTCGTGTCGTGACCTATATTGTCGGCCCTAGATGTACCCAAATGAGTCATCATATGTGCAAAAGATATTTCTTTTCTTTTTTACTTTTTTGATAAATAATAAAAGATGTCACCCTAATGACACCAAAGAGTGAGTACTTACATGTGAGTTAGATTGTATCGTATGAACATGATTATGTGCAAGCCTTTATCAAGTGTCACCATTAATACAACTTTCATTACAATACACGATCAATCATTTTCACTTTCTTGATGCTTTATTTCCTCATTTCATTATCATTGAAGCATACTCGTTCTTTATTTTGCATAGTAGTGAAGGAAAAGTGCCACGCGCTTATTCCGTTTTCTTTTTAAGGGACAATTAGTAGGGCATTGAGGGGGTGAAAGTAATAGGGGGAGGTGGGAGAATCTGTTTTAGAAAAGAAAATTATTGGTGGGATGTTGGATATAAAAAAAAAAAGAAAAAAAAAAGATTGAATTATAGGCCTTTAAAGAAAAAAGTCACTATAGTGAAGTCCCTTTTATCAAGTACTTCTCAAAGTGAAGTGGAGAGGGCGGGGAACATTTTGAAAACTTGGGGCAAAAGGCAAAAAACAATTAAACATTTATTGCAAACTCAGTGGCTGGCTGCCACTTTCTGATAGAACTACTTCACTTCACATAAGCACTTTTAGTTTGAATTGTCTTTTTTTTTTCCTTTTTTTGTTTAAATACCAAGTTAAAGTTGTAGTTTGTTCTTTTTGAAGGAATGTTCATACCATGGAGTGGCACTTTTGCAAAATATAATGGATTAAGCACAAAAGAAAAGGGTTAAATTATAAGTTATGCATTGCTCTTTCTGAAAGGCTTCTTCTTATTTTAAAAGAAGAATATTTTTATGGTTACTTAAGTGGGTTATAAATGGAAATATGAATAAAATAAGGGGATTGTTTTTAGAAAATTTCTCTTTTCATCCTATATGGAAAACAGGCACCTCTTAATTTTTAAGATAAAAGTATCCTTATTTTCAGTCAGTAATTTGAAATTGTATGTTAAATTTGTCATGTAATAATATTTCCTATGAAATGTGTACATCCACAATAAGGACAATTTTATCTTTTTCAAAAAATTGAGAGAGTCTTCCTTTTTCCATAAAAGCATTTATCTTTAAAAAAAAAACCCCCAAAATATTTCAAGCATAGAAGATTTGACATTTAATAAACTTTCTGTTCTTTTGTAGAGTCCTCAATTCTATAGCAGTTAGTGATTCTTCTCTGCTTATAACCGCTTATAACTACAGAAACCTGCATAGCCATTTTCCTTCTGAAGAAAAGACAAAAGACATTCCCTTCATATACCCCCAGCTAAAGCTACCTTTTTCTCTCAGATTTCCTGTTTTTGATTGGTGGAAAAAAAAAAAAAAAAAAAAAGAAGAATAAGACAAATCTTAGGTTTGGCTATAGAAAAATAGCCAAAATGGCACTTATTTACAGTTGATTACCTCTTTCTAGGACGATCCCATGCTTCAGATATGCTTAAAAATGAAAAGTTGTGATCAACATTCAATTAAATACTTCCAAATATAAAAGTAAGTGCCAAAGGAAGTGATTCTTTGACAAGTTACAGCAACTCTAGAATAGAATTCTTGTAGCTATCCAAAAAAAAAAAAAAAAAAAAAGAGCAAGTCTTAAAAAAGAAAGAAAGAAAGAAAGAAAGAACCAAAGCCAAAATATAAAGAATGTGGAAAAGAGTTTAACTTATTGATAATTGGCCAATCAACACTTGGAAAGTGAACTTTATCCTTAGCTTTAAATCTTAGTAGTATATTTTAATATGAAATAATCTTGGATAATTTTGACAAATATAGTGACTGAAGATGGCAATATTGATTCTTGGAAGTTAAAAATAAAATAAAATAAAATTAATTGTTATGCCCAAGTACCTTTCTCTTTGTCCTGCCTTTACCTTGTATGCAAATAACATTAAGAATCTTAAAGCCCCACCAAAAAGATACATTACATTAGTGTGCTGCAATAACCAAAAAAGATGAAATCAAACAAATAAAAGAGCGATGTTTAGTCCCGGATTCACGCTATTGCATATTTATGAGAAGTTATAGATAAAAGTGGTGCTATTTATATCATTGGCAATCATCACTACACGGTTCTAATTTCTAAACAAGCACGAATTCACATCTCCATCATAAAACTAAAAATTATGACGCGTGAACCTATAGGACATTTCATGTCAATTTCATGTCAATCTTAGTTAAAACCTAGTGGTAATGATGACACAAGTGATATTTTGTAGTTTTTTTTTTTTTTTTGTGTATAAGGAGAGACGTGTTTTTTATCACTACCGATAATTATTACTGTACCTTTTTAAATAATCATAAATTCACATGTCAACATGAGACTACAAATTACGACACATAAACTCATACAATCTTTCATGTCAATCTCTAACTAATTATGACAACTCGTACAGTCTTCTATATCAATCTCTAACTAATTATGGTGACGCCGCCATTAGTGATATTCGAAACTACTTCCAAATGCACAGAGAAAAGTGAAACACATTATAGTTTAACAATTACATTATGGACCAATGGACATATACAGCTCCAAGGCAAGAAGCTAATTTATTCACAAAACATAAAGACAACTACAAGACCAACCCCAGATGCAATCTATAAAAGTGATTTTCCACCTGGGAAGAGACTCAAAGACAGAAGAAACAAGAAACAAAAGGAGACAATACATGTTGGCAAAACCAACTTCAAAGGAAGCACAAAAATACAACATTGCTCAAGGAAAAGAAAAACAACCCCACTTCTGCTTAATACATATGAAAAGTTATTGAACTCCTTTTTATTTTTCTATTACCAAGAACCAACTTTAAAAGGCGTTGTCTCGGGCCCTTCCTAGATGACACAGTACATGATCTCCTCAGTTGGTCAATGTTACCATGGCTAGACTCTTATATCACAATGTGATATTGTCTTCATGCAACCACAGACCACTGAGTTCCCCAAAACTATAATCTCTTTCACTAGGTTGCCTGCAAATTGGAGCTCGGTCCAAACTTTCACAACCCGAATCGAGAAAAGAACTCAGAATGGTTTCAGACAGCTCAGTGAGCTTGTCTGGTCATAACCCTCATATTGCATATCCTCATTTGCGAAAACATCCATGTAATTTGAGTGTCCCGGGTAGGGCGACATGCCACCAATTCTGTTGGGATTGTCAGAAAGTTCAATTTCCCCAGTGAAGTTTGAGTATGATGAACTAGGTGAAATTTCTCTGTGTTCATATGACGGCCAAGGTGTCACTGAGCCAGGAAACTCATACTGTGGAAAGTAATCAGGAATTGCCGCTTGCAATTGTGGATAATCCTGCAATAAGCTTAAGCAATCAGACAATTGACTCGCATTGAAATGTCTTGTTTCATTACTGACAATTAGTACCTTCGATGAATCAAGAATTAAGTCTGGTGAGACCCAGAAGCTTGCGGGATTGGTCTCCGCGAATGAGGGCTCAAACTCTGATGCAGGGGTGACTTCATTTGGAGAAGTGATTGGGCTCGAAAAACGACTCTCGTTGTACTGGTAGCTTGCGTGAGAAGAAATGTCACCGGAGACACTCAAGGGTTCATTCACGAGTGTTGAGTTGAAATCCGCATTACTCGAACTGCTTCCAATCTTCTTGCTCTTTGGCTCTCCATGGCAATCACTGACCTTTTGTGTGCTCTCATTCTTCCTCACAACACGGCACAAAGCAAAAGCACCCTGCGGATATTGTTACAAAGAAAAATGTGTAATTAGTCTTTGAGCTTCCTAGAATTTATGTACATGAAGAAACTCATCTTAGTGAGATTCAAGAATTTACATGAAAATTCGGTGAGCCTTGACTAAGACCATCAGAGAGGCGGTACTCATGCATGATCCAATCAGTTCGATTACCTAATGGAGCGCGTCCGCAATAGAAGACAAGGGTCTTTCGGTAAGCAATTACATTCACTGATTTACAAACAACTTTTCGGTCTTTCCCAGTGGCCTTCCAGTAGCCAGCCTTAGTGGCTCTATTTGTTCTTGAGCCATTCGGATACTTTCTATCCCGAGGACAGAAGAAAAACCATTCCATGTCTCGTTTCGGAAGGAAGGATTTCTCTGCAGGTATAGCTTTACACATCAGATTTGTAACCTTTTTTTTTTCCAATAATGAGGATTTTGAAGAGCAGTTGAGGACAAAATTACTCACTGTTCTTATACTTTATTTTGCTTGAAATGTTGCGCAGGAATAAAAGAAAGCAGACTAAATTAGCTTTGGAAAGATTAAGATAAAAAGTAACATGCTCCATAAGACAAAAGGACACTTAAAACAGATTTTGTCTATAAAGAACAAGAAAAGATTAGATAAACCAAAAAAAAAAAAAGGTACTTAAAGGCATTTATGCTGTTCATATTGATAAAAGATGTCCACTTATTCACAAATGCCCAAAAAGAAAAAAGAATCATATTCCTCTTACCATTCAAGATACATCCATAGACACAATGTGATAAATTGTCATTGACAAAGATCCAAATAGAGAATAAAAGATGAGTCTTAGTACTATATGCCACTTTAACATATATGACTTTATGTGATTGCCCCGGCATGCAATTTCACTTTAATGTATGCAAGTTTCTTTACTATAATAAATAGTACTAATGTATTTCATTTAGCTTACACAAACACACAAATTATAAAGTTCTACTATCTGGACTATTTATGTCAAAGAGATCGTTTGAGCGAGTACCAGGCAATTCCCAGGGATCAAACTTGTACAAATCGATCACGGGGATAACTTCGAGCTCGATTTCGAGCCCCTCCACTTTTCTTTTCAGGTAATACCCCACCAGTTCCTCATCAGTCGGGTGGAAACGAAAACCGGGTGGCAGTGATGCCCCTCCCATGATTATCACTCACTAACTATCAGATTCTTAGTGAAAAAATAACCAAAAAAATTAAAAGGAAAAAGAAAGTGAACAGAAAGCAAGCAAGCTTGGAAACAGAAAATTGGTTTTGCTAAGTGCCAATAGTGTATCTATTAAAAATCTGGAAAATCCAAAAGTAGAAGCTTTTACAAACAGTTGATTTCTTATCAAGAGTTGAGTAAAACTTCCACAGGATGTACCTGTAGTACAGCAGAATCATTGTCTTTTAAACAAATGCAATTGCTTATAGTGAAAAATTATTACCCCCCACCAACCAATATTATAACCCAAAAAAAAGATAATAAGTTAACAAAAATTTAGAACTATTTAAGCAATACCCAGAAACAGATATTTCTTTAAGTCCAAGCCCCCAATCCAAAAAAAAAAAAAAAAGTACAAGGCCCTTCTAGAAACTACTTAGAACTTCTAAAACTCAAACCTATTGAAATACCCAGAAGCCAAAAACATTTAAATTTGAAAAGTGGTAACTTAAAGAGAGATTTGTAAAGAAAAAGAGCCAAGAAAGGAAAGAAAAGAAAAAAAAAATGAAGAAGAGAAGAGTAGAGTAGAAATGGTGGCAAATGGGAGAGGGTCATTTATAGGATTTGAAGGGGAACAAAGAGTCCAAAAACACATACACCACACCGAAAGTTGTATTGAGATTGCTTGTCAGACGCACACCCCAAAATTCCAATTCAGAGTGGCCCACAACCTCATTCATTAACTTGAATTCAGTTCACACTTATAGCATAGTTTAAACTTTCATTTGTCTCATACTTATAATAATAATATAAATAAGTGTTGATTCCATTTTCAGCTCCCGAACTATGTTTTTCGTCTTAATTTGGCTCCTACACTTTAAAATGTGAAAAAATTGCATCCTAAATTATGTTCTTCTCGTATTTGGAATAGTTACAAAATATCATTAGAACTCAACGAAACCAACCATGTGAACCTTAGATCGCTTGTTAGTGAACTTAATTTAGGCAAATCATGCTTTTAAGATGAATTTAAATAAATTTAATATTTGCATAATTGTTAGTCAACGAGCTCGTGTAGAGAGAAACTATAATTATTTTCATTATTTTCTTTTTTTTAATTTTTAAAATTATTTAGTTGTGGTTTGTTCACTAACTAAGCATGCGGTTAATTTTGTTAAGTTTTTAAGAGTTTTGTGAGTAAAAGAAGCAAACCTGAGACGAGATGGATAATTCAAGGTGCAATTTGTAACATTCTAAAAGTTTGGGTTCAAAAAAATTAATCCAATAAATAAATTAAAGAAAACAAGTTAACCTTCCCGCCAAGTTATCTTTTTGTGTGACCGTTGCTCTGACTGTTTGGGTCTCTCTCTCTCCGGTTCTTTTCATAAGCGGCTTAACTTTGATTTTGATTGATTCGTTTTTAGGAAATTTATGCTTCATTCATTTCGCGAACTAAACGAGCTCTTAGTCTAAGCATGAATATGAACATGCTACGTGCACAAACGAGTTTGCAATTTTTTTTTATAATAATTTTCGTTCTTTGATTATCTAATGCCTCGGTAATTATCTGAATGTTTTTAAGCATTCTAGAGTCGAGCCCATACTATTCTAATAGCTTTTTTTATTAAATAAAAAATGGACTTTTAACGTTTAGGTACTATTGACAATCAATAGAGGATCTAACATATATTTATTATTCAATATGGGGACCATGCTTAGATTTCCACAGGATTTATGTTAATTAAATTATCAAAATCTATAAATACCATTAATTATAACGATTTTTTATTTTGAATTTTCTAGTAGAATAGGAAAAGAAGTTCTATTAATAAAACACAATTCTAATCAATAACAAAAGTAATGACAATTTTAAACTTTAATTTTCAATAAATTTCCATTTTTCCATTTTTTTTTTTTGGGTCCTAAGTCCTTGGTCAAATTAGGATCATCATTTGAAATTGAACGTACTGTATAGATCCCACTGCAGAGTGGTCAAAGCAGCACTAATTGGGGGAGTTTAGGGGTTCTCCTTTGGTCATGTCCTTTTTATTCTTAGCTGTTTGTTTCCACGTCATCCTGAGTAGGACAAAACACTTTTGCCCTTTTATTTTATTCAGGAGATGGCGTCATCTTTCCTGGTCCCACTGTTCAAGAAAGAGGGTTCCAAAAGTGCTTCTTGCCGAGTTTTTCTTTTTGCGACTTTATGGAGTGGCCCAAACACGCCTTGGAGGAGAGCTTAAACTCTTACGTTGGAAATCATGTATAAAGTTTGGGTTTTTATTTGGTGTCGATTGCCGAAGATATAGGAGCCGTTCGATCTAATCGGCAGTCTCATGTTAGCGTTTAATTCGGTCATTTACTACTGCGGATCATTTTGTAGACGTCTAGTTTATAGATTACTCGGTTTACGTGTATTTTTTTATAAAAAAAATACCGTAACGAATTACGAATCATGATTCAAATTATGGTATAAATTTACCAACTAAATGCACGTTTAATGGGATGATAAGTCTTTAGCTCTGTGGATTTTGAGCTTGAGTCACTCCAATTACAGTGAATAGCAATCTAGAATGTATAGATAATTTATTTTGTAATGAATTTATATACACAGTGCGAAGTTGAGTCTCCCTTAAATTATTTAAAATTTAAGAGCCATTGGATTTAATTAGCGGTTTCATGTTAGGTTTAATCTAATCATTTATACCTCTAGATCATTTAATATATAAATATTAATCAAGAATATGTAGACGATTTGTTTTATAAGAGATCTATATATGTCGCGCGAATGCAATGTCTTCCCGAGATTATCTAGTATGCCATCGTGTTCCTCTACCCTTATTTGGCAACCAAAAAAAAAAAAAAAAAAAAAAAAAAAAAAAAAAAAAAAAAAAATTGATGACATTTTCTGACCCATTTAATAGTGGCTCTATGGTACTGTGTTACTACAGAAAGCCTCTGGAAAGTATACTTCGTCATCACTCATTAGGTTGGACCAAAAGATAATAATTTTTGCATACAGACTCCATACCTGGTTGAAGGAACTATTTGGTTTTACATTAGAAAAAGGAGAAAAAGTTGGAAATAAAGTTTTGCTTTAGGACTTGGGGGGCAATGTTTGGTTCTTGTGACATGTATTACATGAAATAGACTTCCACAAATAGTTTGTGGGTTGCTAGTAAATTTCAGTAAAGAAACTATTGGTAATCAGTGAGACTACTTTTTTACATTAAGATTAGGTCCTAAAGGCCACAGAGATAAAATAAATGCCTTTAAGCATGAGCTTTGATTGTTGAGTTTTTTTTACCTGCTCTTCACAAGTTCTAAGCCTATTGGTTGAATTTTTAATTGTGGACTACTACTAAAACCGTTTGGTACCTAGATTCGTTCCCTGATTCGAATTATGGCTCGTGGTTCGCTACAGTATTTTCTCTCACAAAAAATACACGTAAATCAAAAATGATTCTAATAACATGATTTGAATCCATGAACCAAACGCCACAGTACTTGATTGGAACCCATGCCTTTCAAACTGGAAGGGTAAAAGAAAGAGAAAGTGTTTAAAAAAAAACTTTAAATCATCTTCTCCTTGAAGAGATACAAGTTCTGTTCATTTTATCGATTCGAATTTTGCTATAGTAAAAAACTCTCAGAAACAGTCATATCTAAGTTTTTTGCTATAGTAAAAAGTTCTCACATATTTCATTCTTTCAATTTAAAGATAAGAAATGGCAAAAATAATTATACCTAATAGGTAGACGAACAGGCATTTATCATTGTCATGTTTACCTAAACATACATTAGTCTATTAACTACTCTGGACAATGCACTAGCTTGTTATTCTAAGGATATATGAATTCTCATCTTCACCAAAAATAAACAAACAAAGAAACCCCAAGAAGTACTAAAAAGTGAATATATATATATATATATATATATATATATATGGTTTCTTTTAGGAGCAGAAATTGGAGAGTTTTTTTTTTTTTTTTTTTGTGAAGCTCAAAGCGAAGATTTTGTTATACTGCTCAGCACATTAACAAAATTTTATCAAACCAGTAAGAATTATTATTCTTAACTATTAGATTAATTTTTTAGCGGTCTAATGTGTAAGTATCCATATTAAAAATTTACATTGCACGACACAAATTACTCATACTCATCGATTAAACCGTTGAAAAACTAATCCAACAACTAAACTAGCAATTCATACTTAATAAAATAGTAGTTTCTACCATAAAAGTTCCTTGCAACAAAAGGGCAGTTAAACAAAAGGGCAATTAAAGAAGAATTGGTTTCCAATTTACAAGAACAATATGTGTCCAAATTGGATCATAAAACTGAAGACCATTCATGGACAGAAATGATTTCAAGGCCAAAAAAATTCAATGCATGGTTATATTAATTAGTGAGGTGGTTCATCATACAATGTTTTTGAGAAAATTAATCAAAGTGTGAAAAGAAGTCAAATGGGAAAAGATTTGTAATGGGTGTAACTGTGAATGAAGATACAAAATGGAAGAAAATAAAGATCAAGTAAGAAAGCTTTTTTTTTTTCTTTTATGGGGAATTGGAAAAATGGGAAGACCACCTTATCCTTTGTCATAGTTTTGTCTACCTCTTTCGGCTCCCTTTTTGTCTCTTGGTGCCATTTTCACAATCGACCGTTCACCAGCACTTGTGTAACACAACTAGCCAAAGGTCAACAATATTGCTAGCTAGTGCTTGCTCATAATTGAGCAAATTGGTTTGGAGTTTTGGACTCATTTATAAAAGTTTAAATGTTAGAGCAATGTTAAATGATTTTGTGTTTGAATTTTGATTGCGTTTTGTTTTGTTGTGTTTATCTTTAGATTTCCCTCGTAAAATATGAATCAACCGATCATTAGTGGTCCAAAATCTTAAAGTTGTTAACTTTAGGGTTTTCATTTGACAATAATTACTCAAAATTTTTAATCTCGATAATAATAAACATGCTTAATTAATTCTATTAAACCACTCCATATTGGAATTCTAGGGCCACTAATGTATAAGGTAGAGGAGTTTATGGCAATATTCAGCACGTTTTCGAGTTTAAGGATATGATTAAAGGTCCTTTATTAGACGGCATTTTTGAATGGCGGTTCACAGTAAAATCGTGTCAAAACAAAAAAAATTATATATAATATATTATGAGAACCTAATAAAATTCCGATGGTCCAAAATAACATAATTTCAATAGGATATTCTCTATATTCTGCCAAAGAACACTATTGTGCTACAAGCTTTGTTTTGGTTCTTTGAAGCTTATGACCTCAATAGATTCTCCACGAGGTAGAGAGACATGACAAGTTGCTTTCCAATATCAATGGACAGTGTAAAATATTGTGGAAGATATTAGTGATGCTAAAAAAAAGTGAAAGCTCTAATTCATTTGGCTCCATCCACAGATTGAGAGGGTGAATGAAAGGTGCTTTAAATCATTTGGCATTATATGTCTCAATAACCAAGCTAAAGACTTGCAATTGTTTGGTCAATCTCCAACTCTTGAGATTGTAATAATTTGGTTAATAGGAAAATGAGAAAAAAGCAGCCTCCAAATACTTCTATTACCCAAAAGCCTAAAAGACAAAAGGGGTGGTATGTTTGCCCCTTAGCTCCTAATCCCATCACCATTATCAAAAATGTCTCCTCTAATCATCATTATTTAGTATAAAAGATACTATAAGCATTGAATAATGACACATTAAAAGATTTAATACACCGACATATTACGACACGATGTCGTGACATGTCAGCACTGAGGTGGAAACCTGTCCTACAGGTCTTCGCATGTGATTGCTCAATCTTCACGACGCGATCGAGCAATATTAGCAGATTTTGGTGATCTAATTGAGTAATTTAATTGACTAGTGAGAACTAGAATGTGATGGCAAAAGCTTTTTTTTTTTTTTTTAAATATATTTTTAATGTAATGGTTTGACGTGGGAGCCAATTCCATGAAGATGAAGCCAATATTTAGTCAAACACATGGGATAGTACAACTGACGTTAGCAAATGAATAAAATATGGGCAGATACGCAGGTCTTCTATAGCGGCAGTCAGATGGAATTACCAAATGTCCAAAATCATCATAATTGTTTATCCCTCCTCGTGCTCCACGATAGTTTTTACTTTTATGTACGTAATTATTGTTTTTCTTCTGTCTTTTTAGAGGAGAGGAAGATATTTTAGCGTGTAATTATAAAAAATATATAATAATTATTACTCGTGATGATGTTGATATTTAAAAAATAATTTTAAAAAAATTTAATTATTTATGTGATGTTTGGTAAAAAAATTTGTACCTTAATTCGAATCATATTTATAATTTATTACAGTATTTTTTCACATAAAAAATACACATAAATAAAAAATAATTATAATCTCATAATTTTAATTTATGAACTAAACGTCTCTTTAAAGATTATATTATTTTTTCTAATATTAATGTTGTATTTAATAATATTATATTATATTTTCATAATTAAATACTACGTTATAAGAACGGTCTTTCATGATGAGCTGAAGAAAAAGCTACGATTATTTTAGGGACATCTTATTTTTTTTTTTAATTCCGCATGGTTATGCTTGGAATTATCAATTATTATGGTAAATTTTTTCCAGTAAAAGTAAGTTTTAATGTTGGATGAAGTTTAGTGCTATGATCATACTACCCTGCGATGGTATATGTGCACCTTATCATATGTTTTCTTAGTTTTATTTTTTTTTTTTTTAATCCTCAAACCTGTCTTTTGCGGGGAAAAAATATATTTCTCATTCTTGATTATCTCCTTCTCTCAATCTATCATTGCCTCCAAAAAGAACAACTGATAATTCCTTACTAGGCTTTTTTTTTTTTGTTACACTATAGTACTATTCGATCCTTATATATTAATGCACTATTTAAATATCTATTTTCAATAGATATAGAACAATCGTATAAGAGGATACTAAATTGTAAATATTTTTGTTATTTTCGTTTGATATGCTCTTTGGTATATATATAATTAAGTTTTCAATGTTGAGACGATAATAGCCTAATTATTTCTTTGTAACATATGTAACGTGTTTGTGTTTCGTTCATACAATAAAGGTGAATATTTTTCATTTGTTAATTTCAAATTTAACCCTAAAAAATAGGAGTTTTCTCATTTTGCTTCCTGCAGTTTAAAATGACATAAAATTAGCCCTTGAACTTATATATCAAGAGTTGTAATTTTGATATTTTCATCAATGAAACATTAATTTTTTAACAGTTTTAAACACACAAGATAGCATGGGTCACGTTACTGATTGACAAAAGAAAATATTGTAAATTTAAATAAAATATATACTTTAAAATTTTGAAAAGTAAAAATAAAATAAAAAATCACAAATGCTTTCTCTTTATAACGCCTTAATATCACACTTTCTTTACTCAGAACCCCGCTCATCATCATTATTATATATTGTCTTATATTGACAATTCATTGATAGGAGTACTAAATTTGCAATTTTTAATAAAATTAGGCATCAGTTTTGTGTCATTTTAAATAGTAGGGGCGAAGAAAAATAACCCTTATTTTTTTAGGGTTAAATTTAAAATTAACCCTTTTATTGCAAGGACAAAGAAGAACGTAAGGAGTGACTAAAGCAAAAAGAAAAAGAAAATTCTAGGCTTCCAAGCTATATAGGTGCATGGTGATGAAACTAACTAGGTCATTTGAAGAAGGAAAATTCTTTTTTTTTTTTCCGCTCTAACAGACTTTTACTTTTTCCATTCTTGGAGAATCTTATCATATCTTATATTAGTTAGTTAAAAACGGCAAGTTGGAATTCTAATATTTTTTAGACACTAAAAGAATAATCACTTGATCAAACTTTTTTATATTAAAAAACTTGTGGTAGTAGAAAACACACTTTTTAGTTACCAAATTTGGGAGTAAAAACTACACAATCCGCTACAAAATATAATTTGGTAACAAATGACATGACGGGAAATGAAATTTAGTTCCCGTCGATAGTTTTTTGCTACCAAAACAATATTTGGTAACAAAAGCATAAGATTCTACCACCAAAATTTAGTAGCGAAATATCAATTTTTGCTACTAAACATGTTTTGGTAACAAAATATTAGCGGGAAGCAAAAAATTTTCCCGCTTGAGGTATTTACTATCGAATTTTTTTTAGTAGTAAAAGATATAACATTTACTACCAACTGTTGGAAGTAAAATATAACTATCAGCTACCAAAATTTGATAGCGAAAAATCAACTTTTGCTACCAAAAATGTTTTGGTAACAAAAATAATGGTGGGAAGCTAAATCTTTTCCCGCTTATAGTATTTGCTACCATTTTTTTATAGCAAAAAGTATAACATGTGCTACCTACGGTTGGAAGCAAAACATTATTATCTACCACCAAATTTTAGTAGTGAAATATCAACTTTTGATACCAAATTAGTTTAGACTACCCAGATAATGTTTGGTAACAAAAAATATAATTTTTTGCTACCAATTTTTAGTAGTAGAAAGCAAGATTTTACTATCAAATTCATATTTTGGTGGTAAAAAGACGTTTTTTGCTACTAAAAGTTGTGTTTGATAGTAAATCATATAAAAACTTTAAAACTTATATTTTGTACTTGTATTATTTTTTTTGTAGTTTTCTATGAATATGTCATATATTAAATTTTAACAATCATTTTAATATATTTTGTATAACAATTAATTATTTTTTGAGGATTAAATTTAAAATTAACTCTTTTTTTACAAGGACAAAGAAGAACGTAAGGAGTGACTATAAGCAAAAAGAAATTACTGTTTCTTCGGATCCAAGAAAAAAGAAAATTCTAGGCTTCCAAGCTATATAGGTGCATGGTGATGAAACTAACTAGGTCATTTAAAGAAGGAAAATTCTTTCTTTTTTTTTTTCGCTCTAACATCTTTTAGACTTTTACTTTTTCCATTCTTGGAGAATCTTATCATATTTAAAAACGGCAAGTTGGAATTCTAACATTTTTAAGACACTATAAGAATAATAAAAATAATCACTTTAAGATATCAAACTTTTTAATATCAAAAAATTGTTGGTAGCATAAAATACACTTTTTAGTACCAAATTTTGATAGCTGAAATGATCAAGCTTTTAGTTACTAAATTTGGTAGCAAAAACTACACAATTCGTTACAAAATATAATTTGATAACAAATAACATGGCGGGAAATGAAATTTGGTTCCCGTCAATAGTTGTTTGCTATCAAAACAATATTTGGTAACAAAAGCATAATATTCTGCCACCAAAATTTAGTAGTGAAATATCAATTTTTGCTACCAAACATGTTTTGCTAACAAAATATTAGCGGGAAGCAAAAAATTTGTCTGCCTGAGGTATTTGCTACCGAATTTTTTTTTTTTTTGTAGTAAAAGATATAACATTTGCTACCAACTGTTGGAAGCAAAATATAACTATTTGTCACCAAAATTTGGTGGTGAAAAATCAACTTTTGCTACCAAAAATGTTTTGGTAACAAAAACATTGACGGGAAGCTAAATCTTTTCCCGCTTGTGGTATTTGCTACCATTTTTTTGTAGCAAAAAGTATAACATTTGCTACCTATGGTGGGAAGCAAAACATTGTTATCTGCCACCAAATTTTAGTAGCGAAATATCAACTTTTGATATTAAACTAGTTTAGACTACTCATATAATGTTTGGTAACAAAAAACATAATTTTTTGCTACCAAATTTTGGTAGCAGAAAACAAGATTTTGCTACCAAATTCATATTTTGGTGGCAAAAAGACTTTTTTACTACCAAAAGTTGTGTTTGGTAGCAAATCATATAAAAACTTTAAAACTTATATTTTGTGCTTGTATTGTTTTTTTTTTTTTAGTTTTCCATGAATATGTCCTATATTAAGTTTTAACGATCATCCTAGTATATTTTGTATAACAATTAATTATTTGATAATTTAGTTATTTTGTGTAGATGTAACAAGAGACATGTTCATGTGTATATATACGTGATTTTGTTAATTAAGTATATATTTCACATAGAGTAGTGTATAATCTTACTATTTGATTGCTTTTTAACATAGAATAATGTATTTCAATTTTAAAACTATATTTTTTGTTATAATGTTACTAGAACAATAATTTTAAAATAATTTTTATCATTAAAATATATTTTTTAATTTTTAATATGTCTTTCTAGTACCAAATTTAAATTTGGTAGTAAAAAATATGCTTTCGGCTAGCAAAAAATACATCTAGATGTCCCTGTAATTTCATGGGGTCAAATGGTAATCTCATATTTTTGTTGCTTAGCAAATGTTTGAGTTCATGCGCGGAACACAGAAGATGAACTTAACACATGAAAAACATTTTCGAGCTAGGGACCATGAAATGAAAGAGCTTTTGTCAAATGAAAATTAGGACGAGACAGGTCTTTTCTTTGGCTAAGCGTGCACTAATTCAGTTTGTTCAAGTAACTAGCTGATCAATCCATTGATCGAATCTGGACTTGATAGTTTCTTTTTTCTTCCTTTCTAATCAAATTTCGCAATTCATTTCAGGTATGAATTCTAACGAAGTTCTAAGCACCTAAATCGATAATTACTTTAAAAGAATAATTGAAACTTCTAAAAGAATAAATTGAGAGTAATTAGCATTATTTGTCCATGAACTGCTTAATATGTGACTACTTGTCATGTTCTAACAAGAGAAATGTTAACATTAGGCATTCTGTCATACTTTGTATTTATTATTTAACACGTGATCACCACTAACATGATATATTATTATTTAAATAGAAAATAAGATAGTAGAGTATAGGTGTCAAACAGTGAATGTAAAGAGTTACAAAGAGTGACAAAAATAGTGATGCTAGCATTTCTCGTTCTATCAATTTTGTAAATAGACCTCTAAACTTTTGAAACGTTTACAATTAAAGGATTTTCACATTTGAAAATTTAAATCCGATAATTTTGGATTGGATTATGGATTGACCTATAATTCAAGGATTTGGGTAATCTTGACAAATACCTTATAAAAGTATATGAGTCATGATTTTTACCGTTTACTCTCGATTCATGACTTTTTTAGTCAAATAATTACACTAACAAAATAGTATTTATTAAGAGTAAGAAGTAAGGATCAAGACTCATGCACTCTCAAATGTAAATTCTCCATTTTTTCCAAGGATTTCAATCCATGAACACCCCTAAATTCTATTATGGTAGTCTACCATGTTATTGAAAGTAGTCTACTATGCTACCGGCTATTTTTTACTTGAATTACTAAAACAATTATCTTAGAAGGAAAAATAGCCTAGAAATCAGGCTGAAATCTTCGTTGCTTGGAACTCACTGGCTAACTACACCAAATCTGATTAGCATCCCAACCCCTCAATTAATCAATTTAGAATCCACAGAAATTATTTTTTCCTCTAAAAAAACATAAGAAAATCATTTCAATATAAGAAATGTTTTCATATAATCTATCACAAATCCGATTACCGAATTCAACTGTTTCAATTACAAAACAACCAAATTTCGTTTCTGGAATCAGCATTTCAATTGTAAAATTCCACTTCACTAACAAGATTCAAGCTATCCAAAGTCGCATCCGGAACATTTCCAATACAAAAACAGCCAAACTTTTACTCTTTTTCTAAAGCGTAGAGATTTCTGAGTGTGAATTCCAATTCTCCATATTATCGATATTCAGTCTATTTAAATCGCCAAAACAATCAGACAACGATAAAAAGTGAGTGTGTGACTTGCGTGATGCATGGCTGTGTAATCGTTGCCTAATAAATCAAAAACAGCCACAACTTTTGAAAGAAATAAGAAAAAAAAAAAAGAGAGAGAGAAAGGCAAAGTCAACACCAAATTCGGTGTTGACATTTGAGGGAAGAGCTATTTGTTTACAACTGGCTCATACGATTTTTTCACGGAGAACTCAGCTATAAATAGAGCCCCTCTCTTTCTCAATTTTGCATCTCATTCTCACCCTTTAAAGAGAATTCTCATAGTCTGAGAGAAATTTAGGGCCGGTTTGGTAATGTTTTCAAAATTATTTTGTTTTCGGTACAAAAATGAAAATGAGATTGTTTTGAAATTTATTCTCGAACCGATTCTGAAATTACGTTTGGTGGTCTTTTAAGAAATTGGTTTGAGTATGATAAAAAATTAAAATTGTGTTTGGTTACATTTATGTTTGTTTTGAATACATGTAATTAATAATATTAAATATTTAATAATTGATAATTATTTAATAAATAAAAATTAATATAGTAATAATATAATAATAATGGATAAATTATCATTAATGAGTAGATTAGTAATTAAACAATATATATAATAAATTAATATGTAAAATAATTAAAAAATAGTAATTAGTAATTAATTATAAGTAAAAACTATGTTAGAAATGTACTCATATTTATTAGTGATGTACTCATATTTATTACATTATAAGTAATAATTAGTGTATTAAGAAAAATAATTAGTATATACATAATTTATTAATATTTCGTTTACTATTTAAATTATTAACTTTTAGGTACATAATTAAATAATTAAATAATTAATTATTGATGTTTATTTAATAATTTATTATTTGATACATCACATGATTAATTTTTGATAATTATTCTTTTTATAATGATTAATTATTAATTATTATTGATTAGTATATTACATATTGGTAATTATAATTTAATATTAATTATTAATTAAATAATTACTATTTCTTTTTTATTTATTAATTATTTACTAATTAATAGATTATAATTAACATAATATATGATTAATATATAATTAATTATTATTTATTTAATAAGCTATTATTACTTGTTTTATTGTTAATATGTTACTATCTATTTATTACTTATTAAGTATATCTATTTATTAATTATTAATTAATATATAATATAATTAGTAATAATTAATTATTTAATACAATTTTGTTGATAAGTACTAGAAAATGAAAACGGAAAGGAGAAAATAACTTTCAATCGTTTTCTACTTTCTTCACAAAAATCATTCTCATTGTTTTTGTTTTCGTTTCCTTTTTCAAAACTTTTATTAAACAAACGCGATTTGTAGACCGTTTTTGTTATTGTGCCTCAAAAGACGTGCAGAAATATTTTCAAAAACAATTTCAAACGCACACTTAGTTTTCCAATTTTTCTTCTTCTATGAGGTGTTTCTCCTATTTATATGAAATAGTGGTTCTTATTGTTCTCTCTGTGTAATTTAGAGAGAATGTTATAATCTTCATTTTTCATAGTGAAATCCTTCTACACTTGTCCAATGGTTTTTACTTTTTACGTAAAATACTTTATGTCCATATTATCTTCCTTTTTACTCATTTCTTATTTTACTGCCAGATTTACCAACAAGTGGTATCAGAGCAAACTAGGTGAAGTTATTGTTCACGATGGAGTTACTGTTCACGTATACGGTACTATTCATGGTGCGAATAAGTACTGCATAAGTAGGTTCCGTCTAAGAGGCTGGAAATTAAGTGGTCCACCTAAGACCCTCCACGCTATTTCTGAGAACTTGCTTAGTAAGGTGGTTCTATCTAGGAGGCTGTCCGGATCTTTCCTTTGTTGATAGAACTGGTGTATTCATTTACAGTCTTTCCTGAGAATTACCTAATCGGTACAGTTATTGTATGAGTATAGTTCACAACTACAGTGAAACGATGGGAGTTAAGCAAATCACGAAATGGATGAAAATTTCGAAATAGATAAGTTTAATGGAAGCAATTTCACGTTGTGGAAAATGAATATGCAGGCAATTTTACAGAAGGATAATTGTCAGGCGGTTATCGAAGAAAGACCGCAAGAAATCACGAACGATGGCAAGAAGAACGAGATGGATGGTAATGCTATTGCCAATTTACACCTGACATTATCAGACGAAGAAGAAAACGATATCAATAAATTATGTCAGTACGTGTAAAGAATGGAACCATAATAAGATTGTTGTCGACAATGTATTTACATTTGAAATAGCGCTTGATATAATGAAAGAAAGTGAGAATCTTGAACCAAATTCCGTCAAAAATTATCAATGTAGAAATAATTGGCCAAAATAGAAAGACGTTATACATGTTGAATTAAATTTGCTTAATAAACATAAAGTGTTTTGATATATTGTCATCACACCTAAAGTTGTGAAACTTGTGGGATATAAATAGATTTTTATGAAGAGATATATCCTCTTGTACACGATGCAATTAACTTACGTATGTGATTAGCATGATTGTTTCTGAAGGACTTGATATGTGTCTAATAAATGTGGTAACCACATATTTATAAGGATCACTAGAAAGTGACATTTATATGAAATCCATTAAGGATTTAAGACGCACTGGAGCATTTAATTTAATATCTTGGGAAATGTGTTCAACTAAACTACAAAGATTTTTGTATGGATTTTCGTATACAATGCTATTTGTCCATGCATTTTTCATGAGACGATCAAAATCCAGATTTGCTAGCTATCATTGTTGTATATAATATTAATAACTTAAATATTATTATGATTTCTGAACAGTTCAAACAAATTACTGCATATATAAAGAAAAAGTTCAAGATGAAGGATCTCGAAAAATAAAGTTTTACCTCAATATGCAGATCGAACATTTGCCTTATGGAATTAAACAACTAATACAGAAAAGATCCTTATGAAAAAGGCGCATCATTAAGTTTCTCGATGATGGTGCAACCACTTGATGAGGAAAAGGATCCATTTCGTCCTTGAGATGGAAATGAAGAAGTCCTTGGGCCCTTGAGTGAAAATGGAGTTCTTATGTATCTCGCTAATTGTACCCATCTAGATATAGCTTTTGGTACTAATTTATTAGTAAGATTTAGCTCATCTCCTACACAGAGACATTGAAACAGAATTAAACATGTATTTTGTTACCTTCAACGAACAGTTTATTTAGGGTTTCTTTATCCTAAAGGATCAAAATAAGAGATGATAGGTTATGCAGATACAGTTTACTTGTTAGATCTACATAAAGCCAAATCGCAAACTGGATATTTGTTCACATGTGGAGAAACTGCTATCTATTGGCGCTTACAGAAGCAGACACTTGTTGCCACTTCTTCAAATCATGCTGAAGTTATTACACTCCATAAAGCAAATTGAGAATGTGTATGGCTGAGGTCCATGACTCAACACATCTAAGCAATTTATGGGATACCTATCAATAAAGATCCAACAGTATTGTTTGAAGACAATGCTGCATACGTCGCTCAAATAAAGGAATGATACATCAAGAGCGACAAATCAAAACACATACCTCTGAAGTTTTTCTCATTCTCCCAATAGCTTGAAAAGAATAAGGATATTAACATCCAATATATTTGATTAAATGATAATACAACAGATCTTTTTCACAAGGCACTTCTCATTATAATGTTCAAAAAGCATATCCACAGTATCAAAATGCGTCATCTGTGAGATTTATGAAGAATGACTATACATGTTAACTTTACGGGGAGTTTACGTGACTATACTCTTTTTCTCTTATTGTGATTTTATCCCACCGGATTTTCCTGATAAGGTTTTAACGAGGCAACATAAACACGTACATATAAATGATGTACTCTTTTTCCCTTTGTCATGATTTTAATCCTACTGGGTTTTTTTTAGCAAGGTTTTCAATGAGGTATCATGAATGGTGGACATCTAAGATGGAGTGTTATGAATAGCAGTTGTCCACCTCAGTCAAAGTTACTATGGAAGTCAATCAAAATTACTATTCATGTCAAAATCTTACTATGCAAATAGTAACCGTAAATAGTGAGTAGTATGCAAATAGTAACACTGAAATCTCAAAGAATTAAGAAGCCTAATTCGTCGTAATTACACTTAAATGGAAAGCTTGATGAAACACATGATGAAGACAACTGTAGCATAGCCAGTCGGTTGAATTGCTCCAGTTAACTGAACGACCGAGTCTTGAATTTAAAATCATGTTTAAAATGTTGCTATTTGAATTTTAATTTTAGGTAATTGGCATAGATGGTCCCCAACCTATTTAGTAGGTGACAAGTTGGTCCCCAACCCTTTTTTTTGGGCAAAATGACCCTCAACCTCTTTAAACGGGAGCAATTTGGTCTTTTCCATCAAGATCCGTTACATTACCCACGTTAAAACCCATGTGACCCCTCACGTGACCTGATTACAAGGGTTATTTTCATAAAATCAAGAGTTTTATTTTTCAAACATAATAAATATTTTAAAAAACATAACAAAATATAGAAAACAAATTAAAAACTCTCTCTCTCACACCAACCCTAAATCTCACCAAGGCTACTAGCTCGTCGTTCGTAGATCTCTATTTCTTCCAAATCTTGTGCACAGATCTCGCCGTCAATCCGTCGTCCTCATTAAGATTCGTCACCGGCACTAACGAGATCTCACGAATGCCAAAAACGATAACAACGACAACAACAAGGATTCCAACGCAAAAATCAGACCGTCCACCACCACCGCCACAACCACCACAACTAAGTCGCTTCTGAAACCCTCATCCACCTCCGCTTCAAAGCCCAAGAGGCCACCCAACCAATCGACAAAGCTCCTCAGCTTCGCCAACGACGAAGACAACGAAACCCCTTCCCGCTCTAAACCCTCATCTTCCTCCAAGGTCTCATCTTCCTCTTCTTGCTTCTCTAAGCCCGTGTCTTCTCATAATATGACTGCTCTCAAAGACCGTCTCTCTCACTCTTCGTCTTCTTCTCCTTCTTTTTCCTATCTATCTATTCCTTCCAATGTCCAGCCTCAAGTTGGGACTTACACTAAAGAAGCCCTCTATAAGCTCCAGAAGAACACCCGAACCCTTGCCAGCTCCAAACCTTCATCGGAGCTGTCGGAACCGGCAAAGTCCAACCAAAAATTAGACTCTGAGGAGGAAGATGAGCTAGATGAGCTCAAGGAGAGGAGGGGCGAATTGGCATCGATTTTGATTGGGGCGAAGGGGAGGGATAGGGATAACTCGTCTCTAAATCTGTTGATTCCATATCAGACCATGATTAGCGCGATTCGGGTGAAGAGGGAGTGGCTAGGCAGTCACAGGCAGCTGAGCCGAACTTCATCGTGCTGGACGCATTGAGCAATCACGAGGGGTTGAATTGCTCCAGTTAACCGAACGACGGACATTAATTGTGATGTTCAGGGAGAAGGCAGAGGGGCCGAAGAAGGGCGTGTTCGAGGACGACATTGATGATAGGGGAATTGCATTGGGGTTGCTGAGGAGGAAACAAGTTATTTTGGAGGAGAATCACGAGGATGATGAAGATGAGGAGGACAAGATTTGGGAGGAATAGCAGTTAAGGAACGGGCTTGGGAAGATGAGAATTCATGGATTATGAGATTTTTGAGTTTGGTTACTTTTTTTGTGTGTAGAATGTCATAGATTCTAGACAAATTTGAGAGCTTTTAGAAGGAAAAAACTAAATTTTTTTCTTTCTTTTCCAACAAAAAAGAATATAATTAGGTGGGGTAAGGGCAATTTTTATCTTTTCAGGGTCATATAGGTTTTTACGTAGGTAATTTGACTGATTTTAATGGAAAAGACCAAATTGCACACGTTTAAAGAGGTTGGGGTCGTTTTGTCAAAAAAAAAGTTAGGGACCAACTTATCACTTACTAAATAGGTTATAGACCATCCGTGCTAATTACCCTTTAATTTTCAAGTTTGTTTCATATCTTGTTATTTCTGTTTTGACAATCTTAATTCTGAATATTTAGAATAGGATAGTTCCAAAGTTTCTTTAAATTTCAATACTAATTTTAGAATAGGGCAACTTTTCTTTAATATCAATTTTGAATTCCCTATTTAAAGAGGAATAAGATGTAACTTTATTTTCAGTTAATTGATTAATAAAATTTCAGATATTACTATCTCTTTCTACTTGCTCTTCGGTTTTTTTGAATCAATAAATTACTCGCACTCTCATTTGATGGTATTCTTCGTGAATTAATGAATCTCGAGTTGAACCAAAAAATAAAGATTTATGTTTTTAAACCTATAAGCTAAGACCACCACCAACACAAATGTTAATGTTGATTGTATATTTAACATCAAAAAGTATGATATGATATGTTATTTTCATTTTTGCTCCAACGTATAATGCTATTTGAAATGCTAAATCTATTTTTTTCCCAAACCTCTGAAGTTTTTCTCATTCTCCTAATAGCTTGAAAAGAATAAGGATATTAACATCCAATATATTCGATCAAATGATAATACAACAGATCTTTTCATAAAGGCACTTCTCACTACTGTTGGTTACCGAATCGAATTCGGATGCGGAAGCGTGGCGGGAGGGCGGATCAAGTATAACAAAAATTTTCATAAAACTTTTGAGATACTCTATAGATTATATTAATTTATGCACGAATAAATTAATCACATTAATTTATATATCAATAACTCAATTAGGAAAAATATCTGGAGGCCGACTCGGATGATAACTTGAGTTCTTTGACCACGAACGATCCTTGCTCCAAAGCCTTGTGTTTAGAAAACTAAAGTCTTCCACGTCAATTCCTTGAATCTACGTAGACGTGTGTGTGAGCACACTCGAGACTAAAACGGGTTAAATCAAACACTTGAATTTTCCACAAACACCAACGCATGCACGATGTGGAATTTTTTTGGAGAAAAATTTTCCTTCTCTCTATAATTTTCGGCCAGCCACCAAAAATTAGGTTAAAAAATTACCACGTGCAATTTTACATCATAGCTTATTTATAGAGTAGAAGTCCAACTTCTAGAAGGAATCAAATCTCTCTCTCCTATTTGAATTTTGAACAAAAATTCTCCTCTACCTTATCCTTGTGTGGCTGGCCATCCTAGGGTTTTTAATCCCTATGTGTGGTGCCAATTGCAGATAGGGAAGGAAGAGAAAATCATCATTTATCCTGTAGTCTAATTTTAATTCAAATTCGAATTTAAGTCAAACTTAAATTAATTTGAATTCTAAATTGAACAACTTATCAAATAAGTTTAAAAAGATAAATTTAAATTATGTTCATGATTCAAATTCAAATTTAAATAATCACATTATTTAAATAATAATTAATTCTCAATTAATTATTTTTTGAGTATTTAATTTTAGAATTTCATAATTTTAAAATTCCCATTTTGCCCTTTGTGTCTGGTAGAATTACAAGGACGACGTGGGGACTAATGGACTTATAAACCCGAGCTCCAATAAAATTAATAATTAATTACACACTTTAATTAATTCATTCATTCTATTAATTCTAATAGTTACTCCACTATAAACTTAGAATTGAACTCTCGAAATTATAGACATTAATTACTTATAAACTGTGAAGTGTCCATTTGATATAGTCATTGCATATAGATCAATCCTCCATAAATAATTCATAATTAGAGCTAGGTAGAATCCGTTAACCTCTCTAATTATATCTTCATCCTTGAGTACCATTGATTCTCTAATGGATAGTGATTCATAAAACACATTCATGAACCAGAGCGCTCTTATTAATTCAAGTACCGAATCAACACTCAAGAGAATTATTTATCTACTTCTTTCTCAAGAAGGAATGGGTTCCATCTCGTATAATAACATTCCCGGCTACCTATTTCATCATGTCTCCAAAATACAAGGAATAGGATTCAGAGTCTCGGAATCCGTACCGAGTAAATCAAAAGACACAAATCCATAAATAGGAGTTTGTTAAGAACTCAGGATTAAGATCATTCTATATATGACCATTGATAGACTCAATTAGTGTTGGGAATGGTGTCCTAGAAGCATAACATGTAATAGGATATTTATTATTTATTTAATAAAAGAATTTATTCATCATTTTATGTGCATATATTTGTGAATATTTTATGAATATTAATGAAAATTCCGTGATTATTTATGTAACCTTAAACATTGTATATAAGTGTTATATATGAGAGGATAATGTTTAAGGATAATAATAAAAAACATTGTTCATAATGAATTTAATTAAAGTTCAGAATCTTTAATTAAAACATTATTAATACATGTCATTCCCATTTAGAATGGAACGGTGTTATCTCCACTGTTAATATGTGAGATATTGAATGAGTGTATTTCACATAATGAGATTATATGGAACAAGGACACAGACACAATATGAATTTTTAATAATTTCTGTTAAGTATAGAAATTATAATTGAGTCTACCAATAGTCATATATAGAATGATCTTAATCCTAAGTTCTTAACAGACTCCTATTTATGGATTTGTGTCTTTTGATTTACTCGGTACGGATTCTGAGATCCTGAATCCTATTCCTTGTATTTTAGAGACATGATGAAGTAGGTAGCCAGGAATGTTATTACACGAGATGAAATCCATTCCTTCTTAAGAAAGAAGTAGATAAATAATTCTCTTGAGGGTTGATTCGGTACTTGGACCAGTAGGAGCTCGGATTCATGAATGTGTTTTATGAATCACTGTCCATTAAAGAATCAATGGTACTCAAGGATAAAGATGTAATTAGAGAGGTTAACGGATTTTACCTTGCTCTAATTATGAATTATGTATGGAAGATCGATCTATATGCAATGACTATATCAAATGGACACTTCACGGTTTAGAAGTAATTTATGTCTATAATTTCGAGAGTGCAATTCCAAGTTTATAGTAGAGTAACTATTAGAATTAATATAATTAATTAATTAATTAAAGTGTTTAATTAATTATTAATTTTATTGGAGCTCAGGATTATAGGTCCATTAGTCCCCGCATCATCCTAGTAATTCTACCAGACACAAAGGGCAAAATGGGAATTTTAGAATTACGGAATTCTAAAATTAAACACTTAAAAATAATTAATTGAGAATTAATTATTATTTAAATAATGTGATTATTTAAATTTGAATTTGAACACATCTAGATTTATCCATTTAAACTTATTTGATAAGTTGTTCAATTTAGAATTCAAATTAATTTAAGTTTGACTTAAATTGGAATTTAAATTTGAGTCAAAATTGGACTACATGATAAATGATGATTTTCTCTTCCTTCCCTATCTGAAATTGGCGCCACACAGGGATGAGAATCCCTTATCTTGGCCGGCCACACTTAAGGATAAGTGAATGGAAGATTTTGTTTCAAATTCAAATAGGAGATAATTAACAAGATTTATCTTGGAGATAGAGATTGGATTCCTTCTAGAAGTTTGACTTTTACTCTATAAATAAGAGAATATTAGAAAATTGTGAACACAATTTTTGAGACAATTTTTGAAACAATTTTTGCCCTAATTCCAGTTATGGCCGAAATTCTCTTAGAGAAGGGAAGGAAAAATTTTTCTCCAAAAATTCCACATCGTGCATGCGTTGGTGTTTATGGAAATT
>NW_010364208.1:539340-587026 GCF_000414095.1 Morus notabilis
GCTTCCGCATCTGAATTCGATTCGGAGACCAACAATTAGAATTTCTATGCTTAACGGAAATTATTAGAAATTCATATTGTGTCTGTTTCCCTATTCCACACAATCTCATTATGCGAAATACACTCATTCAATATCTCATCATATTAACAGTGTGGATAGCACCGTTCCATTCTAAATGTGAATGACATGTATTAATAATGTTTTAATTAAAGATTCTGAACTTTAATTAAATTCATTATGAACAACGTTTTTTATTATTATCCTTAAACATTATCCTCTCGTATATAACACTTATATACAATGTTTAAGGTTACATAAATAATCACGAAATTTTCATTTGATATTCATAAATATATGCACATAAAATGATGAATAAACTCTTTTATTAATTAAATAATAAATATCCTATTACATCTCATGCTTCTAGGACACTATTCCCAACAACTACAACGTTTAAAAAGCATATCCACAATATCAGGATGCGTCATCTGCTTTTTCCCATAATTACTAAGTATTGAAAGTTATAAAAATAAACTTTTATTTTTAAAATAAGGGAGATTCTCTAATATGTCTGGTGTACCAGTAGGTCAGGTTTTTCTAACCGTTGAATCTACGTACTTTTTAACCTTTACGTAATTTTATGTAGATCCAACGGTTAGAAAACCTGACCTACCTGTATATTGGTCTATCAGAGAATGTCTCTTAAAATAATTAGAAAATACAAAAGTTGCAATGATTACATGAAAAAATAAACATTTCAACTAATAGCAAATAAATGCAAAATTTCTCATATTAAATAGAAAATGTAAAAGTTGTAATGATTACATGAAAAAGTAAACATTTCAACTAATAGCAAACAAATGTCAAATTTCTCGTATGCTATACTTAGTGGGAAATTTGTCGCAAAATATAACATATGAAAAATTTAGTACAATAAATAACATTGCATTGAAAAGTATTTTTTGTACTCAAATGTTAAATTTACAATTAACACATCAATTATAATATTGCATTAGAGATATTCTAAGATTACAACCATTTTTTTCTTCCTTTTATATTGCATTAGAGATGCTCTTTTTTTTCTTTGGGCACTCGTCACATCTCGTCCTTGAACTTTTTATTAACAAAGTTATCTTAATCTTGACAAATTATCCTTACATTTAACAAAATATTGCAGGGTTCCCAAAAAAAAATGAATAAGGAATTAAAATTCAAATGAAAACATCCTCATATATGTTGCATGAACTCATTTGAAAAAGAAAAAAAAAAAAAAAAAAAACTAAAAATTTCGAATTACCCTCGGGGTACATCATGTCATGTGAACAAAAATGTTTCCTTCTCAATTTTAACTCATTCATTGAGTTAGAGATACTCTGCCGTATTTTATTAAATTCAAAACATAATTCAATATAATCAAGAGTTGAGAGAGCTAACTTCTCAAGGCAAACTTCATAGTTTTATTTTTTTTTAGAATTTCTACCATAGAAATTATCCTTTTATTGTGTTAGATGTTTTATTAATTTTTAAACGGTGTATGAAAGGGAGTTTAATTGCTAAGCGCTATAAAGTTTAACGTAAATACTCATAAATCATATTGTTAAAAATTAATGTAAAATTTTTTTGTAAGGGATTCTAATAGTTAAAACATAATAATTCTTATGAACTGTGACAATAATGGTTCTTATTCTTTATTTATTTACTTTTTTTTTAGAAAGGGGAGTGGTTTTCCAAAATAGAACTCTGATAGTTGTTTATTTCTGCAGATAAAATTATAATTGTTTTTTTATAATTGGCACAAATAATCCTTTAATTTTAAGCGTAGTAACATTTTTATTTTTAAACTTTTAATTTTAGCTTATTAGTTTCTTAACTTTCATTTTCAGATATAGTCCCTAACGGTAAATTAATGAAATAATGATAAGTGTCCATCATTTGGGAACTTAAAATTTTACAGAAAAAGTTACGTTATTTGTAAAAATTTTATTTCTTATTATTACAGATTTTCTTTGATAATCCCTGTAAAAATATACTACTGGTAGTCTCTTACTTTTCATCCGTCATTTATGTATAAGAATTTATCTAATTTATATACTTTTTAAATCTGATGCGATTTTAATCAAATCTAACAGTAAAAAATTGAGACTATCGATAAGACAGACTCTTAAAAAAACTCCCTTATTATTAAATCCTATAACTATATTATTCGATAAAGATGTGATTATTTTTGTTAAAGTATGAAATCATCAATTAATTTTAGTGTCGATGATCAAAACTGTTAAAAATTAAAAGTTTATAGACTAACATGTTAAAATTAAAAGTTTTAGAGATTAAAGTGCGATTATGATCAAAGTTGAGGGACTATTTGTGCCAATAATGGGAAGAGCTCTAGTCGTAGTTGCTTGTTAGAGCCAACCGAACATTTGTCAAATTCATAGACCAACTTCATTACCCTCCGTCCATGGCTGCCGTAACCTTCACACCCCACATTCACAGACCCAAAATCCCACCACCATTTTCCTCCGCACACAAAACCCCGAAATCCAAACCCAGACTTTCACCAATCCAATCTTCCTTATCTCTTCAACCCACTTTCTCCGACCCCTTCGTCCTCCAACTCGCCGAAACTCTCGAAGACTCTCTCCCTTCTTCTTCTTCTTCAGCTCTCCAGAAGCTCAGAGACGCCTCCTCCGAGGCCCTCCTGTCGACCCCATGGCCGTCTCGCAAAGACGAGCCTTTTCGCTACACAGACACTTCCTTCATCAGACACTCTCAAATCAAGCCAATTTCACACCCGCCTCAGTCTTTGACCATTTCTACAGATACCCAGTTCCCCAATTTGGCTATAGTTGATGGGTTTTTCGTGAAAGAGCTTTCGAATTTATCCGATTTTCCTGATGGGGTTTTCGTTGGTGGCTTGGTGGATTTGTCTTCAGAAAGTGGCGTTGCGAAAAGGGTCGTTGAGTTTTTGTGTGGTGATGAAGAAAAGGACTTGTTTTGGTCTATTAATGGGATTGGGGCGCCCGATTTGACGGTGGTTTATGTGCCCTCGGGGTGTAGAGTTGAGAGGCCAATTCATCTTAGGTACTTGTCTGTTGAGGGAGGTGAGAAAGGTTCGGACAAAATGCCGATTTCGAATCCGAGGGTGTTTGTGTTGGTGGAGGAGGGTGGGGAGGTTGGTATCATTGAGGAGTTTTTGGATGGAGATGAGAATAAGTGTTATTGGGCTAATGCTGTTTTAGATGTTGTGGTTAGAGAAGGTGGGAAAGTTAGGCATTCTTATGTTCAGAGACAGTCTTTGAATGCTGCCCATATCAAGTGGACTTCAGTTAGACAGGTAAAATTATTTTTCCTTACTTATTGCTCTTTTTTTATTATTATTATTTTATTTATGATTGATTAATGATTAATTGCCACTTAATTTTGGGATGTTTGTACTTGTATCTGAATCTTGAATTGTAACTTTAGATGGTTTTGGAAATGATGATTAGGTTCATCTTTATGGTGTTGGTGGGATAGATAAACCGTTTTGGTCATTTCATTGGAACATTAGGCAAGAGATGAATAATCACTATTTGTGGTTTTAGGCGTGAACTGGTATATCTTGCTTAGTTAAGTGGTCTTGGTTTGTAAAATAAGCTGTTAGTAATCCATGAAATGTATTATACACAAGCATTTAGATATTCCTATATATGATACTCTATGTACTAGACTTCTTTTCTTTTCTAGTAAATATTTGCAATATATATCTGAACTTGGATCAGTGGTTATAGATAGTTGATGAAGTAAATTGCTTCTTACCCGGACTTTCACCACCCCTCTACTGCTCTAGGTGCTTCTTTTGTTGCAGAAATCGTTTCACATTGGACTGAACTCATGCTTTTGTATCAATTAATTTGGCTTTCTTGGAACAGCTGTGCACTTTTGTACTTTGTAAAAACTGGCAGACTCCTTCTATAAAGGGTTCTTGATTTATTCAGATACACATGGATACACTTTCCTCAAAAAGTTAACTTGGTTCCCAATTCTCTGAGGAAATTGAGATAATATCGAATCACGTGATTTTATTGAACTCATTTGGTGACCTTGGCTGTTATGAGGTCTGATCTGTTTTTGAGCTCATTTGTTTCCCGAGTCAGATTAGTGTTAAATAGGGAAAAATAAAAGAAGATTGTTTGGTCTTATTCTTCGGGTGCTTTTGCATTTTAGTATGCAGACATTCTGAAAACCTCTTCAGAACTAAAAGAGTGTGGCTTAGTTCTTCTGTTGGGTATTGGCATGTAAAATAATCTCTGCGATTAGTATTTGCTACCTTTGGTTCAAAACTAGAAATGTAGGCTGCACTTTCTTTGTTAAGAGCATTTTAAGATGTTACAACGAAAAATGAGATTTGCACTAGTTTTTTCCCTCTAAGTAACTCTTTTATAGACTCTTATTGCCTACAATTAGTACAAGCTGCACAATTACAACTTAATTCGGCCGTGCGAGATTCATGAAGTTGATTGTTGCAGGAATCAGGTAGCACCTATGAGCTCACAGAAATCAGTACGGGGGGAAAGCTGAGCAGACACAATGTCCGTATTAAGCAATTGGGACCAGACACAACAACAGAGTTATCAACATTGCACTTGTCTGGTGATGACCAAACACAAGATCTACATAGTAGCTTAGTTCTGGACCATCCTCGTGGTTATTCCCGACAACTCCACAAGTGTATCGTATCTCACTCTCAAGGGCAAGCCATATTTGACGGAAACGTAAAGGTCAACAGGTAGTTCGTCGTTTTCATCTACTTGCCGTCAATAATTACAAATGTGCTAGTTTCTTTGTTACACATTAGATTATTCAATTTTGAAATTTCCATACCGCATAAAGCCTTCTAGCTGTATGTATGTTACTAAAACCATATCCTTTGGATTTGGTTCTTTTAACTATGATTGTCTTTTGTACACGGACTACTTCATTTGGATAGTTTTTTTTATCTTTGCGTGACGGTATTTAGAGTTAAGGTTGGTATACAAATGATCTTTAGACAATACTGCTGTTTACTTCTTTTAATACCTGCGGTTTTGCATTCAGATATGCGCAGCAGACAGATGCAGGTCAGCTAACGCGGAGCCTTCTCCTCGAACCTCGTGCGACCGTGAATGTCAAACCCAATCTCCAAATCATTGCAGACAATGTCAAGTGTTCTCATGGAGCTGCAATTAGCGATCTAGAAGAAAGCCAACTATTCTATTTCCAGGCTCGTGGGATCAACCTGGAAACAGCTAGAAAGGCTCTCGTCTTGTCCTTTGGAGCCGAGGTGTTTCAACGCATACCTTATCCTTCAGTCCAGAAGGAAGTAGAGAGCCATATTAGAAGGTTATTGGATCCCACACAAAAGAAGTCCTCATAATGGGATATAACTTGTGTCCGGTGATGTATGTATCAATTTGTTGTTCTATTAATTAGCATTGGTTAAGGCATCATAATTGTGTTTCTGAAGTTCAAGCAAATTTTTGTTCTTTTTGTAAGTTGGCGCATTTCCTAATGCGCTATATGATTCCTGAGGAAACCAAAATGCGAAGAAATTTTGATTATGGCAATAAAATGGTTATTTTTTCACTCCTTTTTTTTTTTAAATGATCCTGTCAAAACTTGGGTTTCTCTACTCGTCGAAGTGGGGGAAATTAAGTTTGCTTTTCGTTTTTTTTTTTTTTTTGACACAATTAAGTTTGTTTATTGGAGTTAGCTGTGTCAAAGATGATGTTGGAAATGGTAATTTTTAACCAATAATCAAGGCGGGACTGAGAAACTTTTTTTTTTGCTTTAAAACTGCAACTCTTATTTATTTAACTAGGCCATGCGATCAGAAGAGACCATCTAGGTCTAGAACTTGAAGGGTGTCTAAAAATTAGAGTTTGTAATACGCGATCCTTTTTTTTTTTTGGCCCTTTGTTTTAATAAATGGTCGGATTTACTTTTGTAAATACTAATACGATATATTTTAGTAAATTTTTATATGTCAATTAATGTAGTCTATAAATATGGGACTTCGGCTAATATGGGACGTCTAACATTTTAGTGCAAAATTTGATCATTTTATTTTTTTCAATTTCTCCTTGAAAATTGGTCATTCATCTCATTATTCCCGTGAGTTTAGATTTTTAACTCCTTATTCTTTATTAATATCTTTTAATTAATATAATTATTTAATTAAAAATAATATTAATCAAAAATAAAAAATAAAAATTTAAACTCATATAATTTAAAAATATTTGTCATCAAATCACACTTTCCAGTCGCTATATCCCACCAAAAAGCAAAAAGTTTCAATTTTTACATTTTCCTGTAATCCCTCCCTGTTGTAATAAGTTCTCTTTCTAAAAGTTGTTACCGAAATACATACATGTCCTTAATCAAATTCTGACCAAGGATTCGTCCAAAACTTGCGTTACATTTAGATAAGGTCCCATAAATATCCGTATGTTTGTCAGATATTTCTACCCTCAACCCCAAAAGAAACACTCTCTCCCCTCTCTCTCTCTCTCTCTCTCTCTCTGCAATTCTAATGGCTAACGCAGCCATTTCCACACCTCTAGATGTCCACTTAACCAAACACTCCGATCAAAACAAATCCCTCTTCTTCACCTCCCCACTATTCAGACAAATCCCAACAACAACAAGAACAAGAACAACATTAACAATCTCTTGTTGTACATCTCCGAAACCCAGAAACAAAAAAACCTCATCTTTATCCGAACAGCTCAAACCATTAACCACAACCACTCTCTCCAACGACCAAGAACAACAAAACAACACTCTTCTTTCAAAGCCAAAGTCCACTTGGGTCAACCCCACAAGGCCAAAACGCTCCGTCATTTCCCTCCAGCGACAGAAACGCTCTCCCCACTCCTACAACCCGCAAGTGCGGGACCTCAGGCGATTTGCCCAGAAGCTCAACAACTCCGGAGACTCCGAAGAAGCTTTCATGGCCACTCTGAAAGAAATCCCGCATCCACCCAGTAGAGAAAACGCGCTTCTGATCCTCAACAGCCTCAAACCGTGGCAAAACACTCGTCTTTTCTTCAACTGGCTCAAGACCCAGAACTCTTTTCCCATGGAGACCATATTCTACAATGTCACCATGAAGTCTCTCAGGTTCGGAAGGCAGTTTCAGCTCATTGAAGAGCTTGCTAATGAGATGATTAGGAATGATATTGAACTCGATAATATTACTTATTCGACTATCATAACGTGTGCTAAGAGGTGCAAAGATTTCGATAAAGCCGTGGAGTGGTTTGAGAGAATGTACAAGACTGGAATGATGCCTGATGAGGTGACTTACTCGGCTATATTAGATGTTTATGCGCAATTGAGGAAAGTTGAGGAAGTGCTTAGTTTGTATGAGAGAGGGAGGGCTAGTGGGTGGAAACCCGATGCCATAACATTTGCGGTGTTGGGGAAGATGTTTGGTGAGGCCGGGGATTTTGATGGGATTAGGTATGTTTTGCAGGAAATGGGGTCTCTTGGTGTTGAGCCTAATTTGATTGTGTACAACACGTTGTTGGAGGCAATGGGGAAGGCGGGCAAGCCTGGTATGGCAAGGAGCTTGTTCGAGGAAATGATCGAGTCGGGTTTGACTCCGAATGAGAAAACGCTTACCGCGCTTGTCAAGGTTTATGGGAAGGCGAGGTGGGGGAGAGATGCCTTGGAGTTGTGGGAGAGGATGAGGTCTAATTCCTGGCCTGTGGATTTTATTCTTTACAACACTTTGTTGAACATGTGTGCGGATTTGGGTTTGGAGGAGGAGGCGGAGAGGTTGTTTGAGGATATGAAGAGGTCGGAGAGTAGCCGCCCAGACAGTTGGAGCTACACGGCAATGCTGAATATTTATGGCAGCGGAGGGAAGGTGGAGAAGGCGATGGAGATGTTTGATGAAATGTCTGAGTTGGGGGTTGAGCTCAATGTGATGGGGTGTACTTGTTTGGTGCAGTGCTTGGGGAAGGCTAAGAGGGTTGATGATATGGTTAGGGTTTTCAGTTTCGTGGTTGAGAAAGGGGTCAGACCCGATGATAGGCTTTGCGGTTGCTTGCTCTCGGTTGTGTCAATGTGTGATGATGTTGGTGATGAGGAAAAGGTCTTGGCTTGCCTGCAGCAGGCTAACCCGAAGTTGGTTGTGTTTGTTAGGCTGCTGCAAGGAGAGGAAACTAGTTTCAAAACTGTTAAAGATGAGTTCCGGAGTGTTATCAGTGACACATCCATCGAAGCTCGAAGGCCCTTCTGTAACTGCTTGATCGATATGTGTCGAAACAGAGGCCACCACGAGAGAGCTCACGAGCTGCTCTATCTAGGAACCCTATATGGATTGTATCCTGGGCTTCACAACAAGACTGCAAAAGAATGGTGTTTGGACGTTCGGTCACTGTCAATTGGCGCAGCTCAAACTGCGCTTGAAGAGTGGATGGGAACGCTTTACAGGATTGTTCAGCGGAAAGAGGAGTTGCCAGAATTGTTTTCGGCTCAAACTGGGGTTGGAACTCACAAGTTCTCTCAAGGATTGGCCAATTCTTTCGCTTCCCATGCAGAGAAACTTGCAGCCCCATTTAGGCAGAGTGAAGAGAAAGCGGGTTGTTTTGTGGCAACAAGGGAGGATTTAGTGTCTTGGGCGCAATCAAGGGCTCCAACTGCTGTCACGGCATAGTCAAAACATTGCATAATATGTTCATAGTTTGTAATTTCCTTTTGTTACTTTCTAATTTTTCGTTTCTTTTTTGCTGGAAAAACTATTCTACTTTGAATTACGTTTTGCGGATTTAAATTTTCAATTGAACTGAAATGTGACATTTTTTTAGAATTTTTAACTGTAACAAAAAAAGTTAAATGCAACATTTTTTAAGAGTTTTTAACTGTAGAAGTTTAAAATTGAAAATTTAAATTTGTGAATTGAAAGAGACGTACATAAATTCCAATCAACCTTTTTTTTTTTTTTTTAAGGATAACTTAATATTAATATGGTGAAACTGGAAACAAATTCAAACAAGGGAGCAAGCATTTTCTGCCCGCGATTATGTGACAAACTCCTCAAGAGAAGCAATATCAAAATTCAGAGATTAACTCAATTGGGCACAAGGATTGTGGCGTGAACGACCAGACCAGCCTGCCGATGCACTCATTAGCGTAGGACGCCTGCCTGAGCAGGTGCCACAGAATCTCTGCACCGGTGGTCACGGTGGGGCCTGCGTTCCCATACCCAACCGACCTCACCTCATAATCTTTGCATTGCTTGTCTTGAGCATCTTTGGTAGAATCACTCAGTAATCAGGAATAATTTTTCAACTTTTAACTTCAAATCTTTTTTTTCACAAATATTATGAGTGCAAACTGTGCTTTCTCGACCATTTAAATTTGTTTCACCATCCAAGCTTTCCCCACTCAAGCCCCCATCACATTCACACCGCAGGAAACCATAGAATACGAGATAGAAGAGTCATTTCGAGCGAGGACAACACACACCGTTCACAACTTTGGATGATGAAAGGCTTGGCAGCGCCACCCCAATCTTCCGCCAGTCATTGGTGCCGGCAGACATCTTTTTTCCCCCATCGTAGTGAGACTCGAGGTCCATAATAGTTCTGTTAATTTCCAATTTTCCATGACAGGATTCTCACAACAAATACTAATAGCACGGTTCTTCAAGCTGAGATCCTTTACCTCAACTACATGTTTAAAATGCAAAAAATAAAATAAAATAAAAGGATTGCTCTTCATTTCTGAAGGAAGTTTTTCCATCCCAACTAATGGAGTTGTGATGTTACTGGTTTCCTTTGAGAAAATTGCACTAGCAAGAAACTAATAGACAGTTCTACAAAAATCTAAAAATCATAGTACTTTCTGCACTTCACAAGGATCTGGGCAAAATTTTCATCTCTTTCAAATCCGCAATGGTGGAAAACCCACCTTCAAAGTTACAGCTGCTCACCATTGACTAGGAAATGCTCAATTTCAGTAAATAAATTTGTACCCCCCCCACCAATTTACAGACATTTTTTTCGGCTTCCAAAGAGAAGAACATGGCACTGATGAAATGGAGCCGGCACCTACACAATATTTCTATCTTATAACCAAAAAACGTCTAAAAAAGAAAAAACAACCAAAAGAAAAAGAAAATTGAATTTTCTTTTTCACCTAAAGAGCATTTCCCATCAACCCCATCTGCAAATTCTCCTGTTTTCCCCCGAAACCAAATTTCTTTTCATCTATTCAAGTTTTTGTAATATCTAACATCAGCCCATTTGCCATTACCACCTGCGCCACCCCCTATTTAGCTGTATCCTTATGCTGTAAGACGGAGGAAAAAAAAAAAGAAAAAACCCCTAACTGAAGGAAATGGTCAGCGGTAAAGCTTTCCTCACCGCTTGCGAATATTACTTGGAGAACTGAGCTGCAATATCACCTGTAGAGAGAAGACGGATTCTGCAGTACATTGTCAGAGGTACTTTCCTGATGACTTCCAAATCCTTCCTTCAAGTGAGATAATCATCACTGTAACATCATCATGGTACTTCCTCCTATCTCCTTGTGGGATGTCTAGTAAGTCATGGAAATCCATTCCTACATAGAAAACCAGATCAAGTTCAAGATTGGGTAGCCCGTTAAAACAAGTGCACCACAAGTAAATAAAATGCGTCAAGTACAACATTGGCCAGATTCATTGATGCAAAGAAAACTTGGAGCATGAAAACCACTGAAAATTGTGTAAACAAAGAATATATGCAGTTAGTGTTTACTACGCCTGAAAGAACAAAACGGAAAATACTTGGGGAGTCTCGCACATGACAGATATTTAACATCACTAAGGAGGAGGGGCAGGGAAAGATGGGTAGGAAGGTCCAAATAAATTGAATCACTATTCCAAAGACCACAAGCAATATATAGAAGCACCTACAAGCAAATTTAGGAAACAATCAGAATATACGGAAAAGTATACCAGCTTTCTTTGCTGCACGGAATAGAAGCTCCTCTATCAAATGTTGTGCTGGGTCTCCCTCTGGAAACTTCTCCATGAAATTCTCGACATGAGAAACCACTTCCTCATTGGTCAAATACTGATATAAACCATCTGACGAGAGGACTAAGAACTGATCTCTAGGACAGAGTCTATGGTGGCGAAGAGAAGGTGAACAGGAAATGTACGGTGCAGTACCAATGTACTCATTTCGGAACATTTCGAGCAATGCATCATTCCACTTGGGCTGTGCCAACACAAACTATGTTATTACCTGACTTTATGTCCATGTAAAACATTTATCGTTATAGTTCTGTAAAAGATCGCGAAATATTTAGAAAGATAATTGAATTTACGTTACAATTTAATTGATTCATGTTACGAAATTCTATATATTATCACATAATGCAGCCATTACAAGATTAAGGGGTAGTTTTTACACGAATTTTCAAGAGTCGCAGAAAATGAATATATATGAATAATACATATCCACACCACACACATGTACGTATGTATGTAACTATGTATCAAAAGGAAAGTTTTGCATCGCTACAAATATGTAGAGGCTGTTCATATTTTAGAAGGATAAAATGTACAACCATCAGACCTCCATTTTTTTTCTGCAAATAGTCAGGCCTAATTAACCTTGCGGCTTGCGCTTTACAGTTATAGAAATTGTTCATGTCAAGGACTCAAGTAACGGCCTTGATCGTTGGAAAAAAAAAGACTTGGTTATCATTATGGCGTTATGCTCGAAAAAAAGAAACAATATCAGTTTATCTGAATTTCAAGACAGAAATATTATGCAATTCTTTATCCTACCTTTCATTTTACCAAAACTATACACATATGTCCAAACAACCTTAAATTCCTTTTTCTTTGATAGTGTAGCAAAATAAGTTTTGAGATCATGTCATGAAAGAAAACAACTATTTGAGTATGGTTGGCGAACCTGTTTCAGAAATCCTGCGCCAAATGCTCTGGTAACCTTGAGTCGACCTTTCACTCTATCATTAACAATGCAATTTTTGTCATCCGGGTGTTCGTTCTTGATTCTTATGATTTCCTGCAAAATGTTTATTGAAATTCTAAGCAAACGTAATAATGCATCAAACCAACGAGCACAAATCTAATAAAGGATAATGGCTATGATTATTTACTAGAAAATGCACAAATTGTAGATATTTTAGGTCCAAACATACATTTATTTTGGGTTATTTTTGTTGTGTGCTAAATCCTAGTGAATTTATTGTGATGATCATAAGTACCAGCATGTTTAGGGATCAGGGTCCTTTTGTAATAATGACAAAAGAAAAAAAAAATCGACTACAGAATTATTTAATTCAATGCATAGACCGTAATACTACATCCAGAAGAAAACAGCAAACAGAAAAGTTTAGGAGGAAGCTTCCCCATAATTTCCTGAATCATTTGACGAAGGACAAATAACATCAAAAAGGTACGAAAGAGGAAGCTTCATTAATTACTCAGTGTACCAAAATCACGCACTACAGAGGGAGGCAAAATGAAGTCAGTACGACCTCAGATATATTAAAGTTATTAAAAACAGTATGCAAACATGTTCACTAGAAAATAAAAGCTCTTTTATATATGGCATACTATTTAAGAGTTATAGATGAGTACTTTTATAATGCAATTTAATATTGTATCCAATCATTTTATTCTTCAATGATTCTTTCCAAAAAGAGATAAAGATCTCTGAGTATTAGAACCTGAAGATATAAACAATGCACAAGTTCCAAAGAAACGAGATTCAAACAATCATAATCTGGATGAACAACGTGTTTTACAGATACTGAACCAGAGACCAAGTTACACGCAGAGAGCAACTGCAGAAGAATCAGGGAGCAAGGGAACGTAAAAGTTATAGGTTTAAGCCTCTTGGCATAATTGTCTAATCACAAAATTGACTGCCAAAAAACAAAACAAAAAAAAAAAAAGAAGAAAGAAAATTAACGAGGTATGTAGCAAACTAAAGTCAACCCTTCAAAGGTTTTAAACATAGCATGTGCCTGTGACTTGAATTTCAAACCAAAGAAGTTGACATTTCTGTGAATCCTTTCTCACGTAACTTAATATTTAGATCAGTAGAACTAGAGGACGTGACAATATAAAAACATAAGAAACAATAAAGTATTTCCCATGAAAATATCATAATGCCCCCACTTTTAATAGGATTAACGAAGAAACGATTCTAATGAGAAAAAGGCAGTGAGTTCCGCAAGGTTGAGGTCTGAAATGTCAAGAAAGTTTCCAATGACAATCCATATATGTGAATTGTAACATATTTAGGTATTACCAAAATCACTACATGTTTTCAATTCTAGTAGTTCATAAACTACATTGACCTTAAACCCGGTTGCATTCACCTGATAATGCTAAACAAAAAATCACCAAACAGACGAAAGAGTTCGGCAACTATCAAATTTGATCAATTATACCTTTTGAAAAAAATAAATAAATAAATCTGATCAATTATACGAAATGAAAGCATAGAAACAAGAACCAACAGCTTACTTCCTCAATATTTGTGCTGTGATCCGTGGACAGCTGCAATGCGGTCAATTTCATCGCCTGAGCAGGAGTCTCGTTCTCCAGCTTCATTGCCCTTTCACCTGCAGCCAAGGACTCCTCAACTATCCCTTCCGTGCCCGATCCGTTCTCTCCCTGCCCTCTCGAATGCGCGCTAGAACCGACTTCCTCCGGCTCATACTGCGCCACGATTGCCCGACTATCCCCCACATTCATAACATACACATCCTCATCCCTCATCAGCACAACCAACAAGCAAGAACCCATCAGCGCAAGCTCTGGATTCGTATCGAGAACCTTATCTGTCATGTCCAAATACGCGAGCTCAGTCACTTCTAGAGCCCTGGACAACGCTCCCAACACCAATTCGTGATCGACCGGACCCTCCTTCCGTCTCCGGCTGCCCCGATTAGACCTCTCCTCCTCTACTCTATTCTCCACCTCAACCTCAACCTTCTCCTTATCCTCCAACCCGAACCTCCACGGGAAGAACTTCCTTCCATGGCCTTCCCTGTGCTTCGACAACCCCTGCTTCAACTTCGACAGCAGCAGCCACCGTCTGCTTGCCGCAGACCCGCCGTTGCTTACGATGAGCGCGTCATCAACTGAGAACGCGAACCGCTGTGAGCCCGAGAGGTCAAGCCCGTCCTCAGCATCGTCCTCCGCAAGAAAATCGCGAAGCCGCCGCCTTCTAGTCTCCGCCGGCCTCTCCGTCTCCTCCGATTGAAAAGTCACTCTTTTCTCCGTTCTAACCTCCGATTGATTTGTTTCCTCTACGGCAACTGCATTTTCATTCTCTTCGGCTACCACATTTTGCGGATCGCTAGTAGCTTCCTCTGCTTCGTCGACCACCCAAAACAAGCCCTGAAGCTCATTGTGTACGGCGCGGTAAAGGTTTCCCATGAGAAATTCCGGCGCATCAGGGCCGTTGAATCCGTCGTAAATCCCGACGAACAACCACCCCTGTTCCTCCGATACGACCACATGTACACGATCCTCGCCGGCTTTTCCGAGGGCCCACTGGACATTACTAGTCTCGCTTCTCGCCTCCGACTCATCTCCCAAACCGGAGCTCTCCTTTCTCCCAACGAAATTAAGCACAGGGACAACCCAGGGCCTCTTTTTCTCCGAGAAGTTCCGGTAAAACGCCTTCCGAATTCCGGAAATGCCCTTCTTTCTCTTCCTTTTTACATAAGGCCCGCCGAGAGGTGCCGAGAAGTGGACCCGGCCACTCCCATCGCACCCGGCGCCGGCGGCGTTGGCGTCCAGTGGGCCAGAGAGCGCGCCGCGCTCGATTGGACCGGAGAGGAAGAACCCGCCGCGCTCCATTGGGCCCGACGGCTCTCCTCCTCCGCCTCCGCCACCCCTCGGCACCGGCTGAAGCGGAAGGGCGCTGAACGAAGACGTGCTCTCGAAGCCGTTGACGATGCTTCCTCTGACGCCGCCGCCACCGACGCCGACTCCGCCGCAGCCGAGAGTGGTCTCAGTGGCATCGTCGTAAATATTGTCGAGCTGGAGGACAGTTCGGGGAGTGGAGGTGTTGGCGCTGACGGAGGCGCCTGAGATCGTCCGGAACCCGGTCTCCGGCGGTCCGGCTCGCGTCCTCGAGACTCCCGGCTCGTGCGAGGGCGAGAATCGGAGCGACTGTGAAGGGGAAACGAAGCGATCGGACTGAGTCGGAGAGAGGAAGCGCGCGGAGCTCCGGACGTAGACGAATGAGTGGCCTAGGGTTTCGTCGAGAGGCTCGGAGGAAGTGAAGATCAAGTCCTGGTTCTGGTGGTGGCTATGGAGGTCATGGTGGGGGTCCGGGTGGTTGCTCCGGCTCGCCGGCGTGAAGCACGGGAAGACGGTCGAGAGTCCACCTCCCATCACATTTGATTCGCCCCGCCCTCCACTGTTTGGCCGCCAAGAAAATTTCAACTCGATTTTCCGGCAAAAGTCCCCCCAAGACAAGAAAGAAAGAAAGAGCTTCCCAAAAAAAAATGATTAAATAAAAAAATATATTTTAGTAATAGGAGAGAGAGAGAGAGAAGAGAGAGAAAGTAACGAAAGTAAAACAAAACACTTATGAAAGAGTGTGAGTGAGAAAGAAAGAAAAAGAAAGAAAAAAGTCTGCTTGGTTTTTTTTTCTTTTTTTCTTTTTTTTTTCTCCTGTGGTCTATTAAATATATATTTTAGTTGAAATCACTGTCTCGTTTTTATAGAAAGAGTTTTTTTTTTTTCTCCGGAAATTTCTTTTTTTTTTTTTAAAATTTTTTTTTTTCTGTTGAGTGCAGTTGTTGGCTCTTGGGTTGACGGTTACACCTGGCGTTTAGCAAAGGACAACGCCACGTCATGCGCCACGTGGATTCCTTTTGAGGACTCAGACTTTAAGTGAAATGACGGTTGACTCCCCAATAGTGTTTTCAGTTAAAAAAGGAGGGCGGTTTGTGGACCTGTGGTCAATGTGGGAAAAATCGAGGTAGGATAGAGGATTGTCTTATAGGGGTGCTTCTGTCCTTTTCATTATTTGCATTATGGGACTGTTCTTGTCGGAGCCCCGACCCAACACCCAAATATTAGGAAGTCAAAATTTTATACGCGGAATGACTTTCTTGCCCTCATCAGTTACATTACAATTTGGTTTTGACAGCTACATTAGTATTTTGTTGAATTATGGTTTATACCAAGTAATAAGTTCACATTAGTGGTTGCAATCAAAGCCATAATCTCGTGTAAATGCCTTTTTCATTTTACTGATTCCAGTTTAAAATTCAAGTTCTGTTACAGTAAAAACTTTCTGAAACAGTCAAATTTAAATTTTTACTACAATAAAAAGTTCTCACATAAAATCACGTCTCAATTCAAATTAAAAACTAAAATTAGTGAACTAAACGAGCTCACACCTTACTCCATCATAAGAAGTGGCAGAGTCATATGAAGATAAGTGGAGATAAATGCCCTATTTAATAATTAAAATATGTCGTTGTACCTCATTTTACAATAAAAATTATAATTATCCTTCTAAACAATAATCAAAATATATACATATATTTGTATTTGAATTTAATAAAAATTATCCCTAATTTTTTTCATGGTGACCTCACTGAAAGTTCATTTTACCAATTCGAGTTTAAAATTCAAGTTTTGTTACAGTAAAAACTTTCTGAAACAGTCAAATTTAATTTTTTTTACTACAATAAAAAATTCTCACATAAAATCACGTCTCAATTCAAATTAAAAACTAAAATTAGTGAACTAAACGAGCCTCACACCTGACTCTATCATAAGAAGTGGCAGAGTCATATAAAGATAAGTGGAGGTAAATGCCCTATTTAATAATTAAAATATGTCGTTGTACCTCATTTTACAATAAAAATTATAATTATCCTTCTAAACAATAATCAAAATATATACATATATTTATATTTGAATTTAATAAAAATTATCCCTAATTTTTTTCATGGTGACCTCACTGAAAGTAATTCTGACTCCACCACTAATCATAAAATGCAGAGTTCGTTTTCAAATGGCCACTTGCAAGTTCAAAGGGGGGAAACAAAAAAGTCCACATCATATGTAAAACTAATAGAAAACCAGCTGGAAACATAAATGAAAGATGAAATTCAAGTGTTTACAGCATAAATTCAATTCAACCGTTTACTAATACTTCAACTGTGAATTAAATGCTTCTAAAAAACAACCTGTAAATTGAATGCTTCTTAATATGGTAATAATCTTTATTTCACTCAAATTGCAAATTAAACTTTCTTTATAACTTCAATTTGGCATCATTTATTAGTTAACAAAAACGCATGGACAATGACTATCTCATGAGAAAGTGGACTTCGTTCATCTATTTATGAGTGCAATTCACTGTATTAATATGTAGTACCCAGTACTGGTAGTTTTGTTCATTACTTGAAGAAGCTCAAGGGTACTTTAAAAACTTTTCTAAATCGTGCTTTTCTTTTCTTTTTTTCTTTTTTCTTTTTTCTTTTTTTTTTAGTTAATAACCAACAGAATAGAATACAAAAATGTCCCTTGAGTAAAACGTACGGATAATAAATAGTCACAGAATTCAATCTTACCACTTCATTATTTAGATGTAACAAACTTAACCATAAACCTCACTTGGGCCAAAAATAAACCAATATGGTAACTTCTCCAAGTATTCGATATTTTTTTTTTCTCTTCATTAAAAGAGAAAGGCAATAGAGAATGTCAACTTCCTTAACCTCTTTTGTTTTGTTCATTAAATGCAGAGAATGGCCATGACTTAAAAGCCTTTTCCTTTTTCTCTCACCAATTGGCAATATTTGTTTAACTCATCACACATGAGCATTCGCTTCTTGTTTTTTTTTCTTTTTTTTTTTTTGTATTGAATAGTGACAATAGTCTTATTACGTCTTTTTCCTTTTCTTTTTTTTTCTTTTTCTTTTTTAAAATCATGTATTATATTATATTGTATTAATAACTTGTATTGTATTGTATTATTATAATACTAAATAAACATGCTTTATATGTTTTGCTTTTGCTGAAAACACAGTCTTATATCTTTTTTACATAAGAGAATCTAGTAAATAGACCTGTAGCAGTGTTTGAATTTGGATATTTTTTCTATCTATAGTCAATACCAGCAGAATCCGACAAATAATTCAGATTTCAACTTTTTCTCTTCTTTTGTGCGTTGCTTGAGCACGTAGAAAACTTGTAGTACTTTTTTCCTCACTCATTAAATTGAAAAATGGTTTGTATGAAAACCGTTTCAAGCCTAGTTCTTGCTTGTAGTTCAGTCTCTGTCTCTTTTATGTAACTGTCTTATCCTATACCCAATATAGTAGCATGTATTAAAAATTAAATAAGAAACGTTTGGTAGAGGGATTCATCCCCTGATTCGAATCATGATTCGTGGTTCGCTACAATATTTTCTCTCACAAAAAATACACGTAAATCGAAAATGATTCAAATTACATGGTTTGAATCCTCCAACCAAACGAACCCTAAAAAGAAGATGACACAACGATTTAAGACAGTAGGCTTACATTTATGGACAAAAAGAGATAAAATTTACTAGTGAGGAACACTCTCAATTACAATTCGGACAATTATTAAATGGTGAAAATGAATCTTTTAAGAACTTGAACTTTCATCCTAAAAAATTAATCTATTAAGTGGAGTGTTCCAATATACTTATAAGTTAGTGTTTGTTGTTGTATGTAAACAATGTGAGACTCTAGTTTTTTTCCCCTTTACACGCCCTGCAAGACGGTACTCTCTTTAGAGTCATCAATCTTATATTGAATGTATACAATGATGAAAATTGAACTTTTTAAAGACTTTGACTTATATCTCAAAAAGTTAATTTATTAAGTGGGATAACTCAATATTATTATAAATTTGTGCTTATTGTGGTGTATAAATAGTGTGAGACTCAGATTTGTTTTTACCCTTTACATCAAGGACTATCAAATCTTCTAAAATTTAAAATTTTTCTAATTTGAAAATGATAAAAAGAAAATACTTCAAACTACTACAAAAGGTAATTATAAATAAAAAATTATTTTTTATATGCTCCAGGAAGATGAAACTCCAATTGAAAATTTCAATGTTGAATGGTAATGGAAGATACTGTTATAGTTGAGTTTAAAGATTTTTTTTTTCCTTTGCTTTTTCTATTGTGAGAAAACAAAAATAGAAGGGAAAATTTGAATAGGGCCTATAATCGTTAAGGACCCATGGGCGTGCGCAGGGCGTAGAGAAGGACGCATTAGCAAATAGAAGGGACAACAATCATTAAGGACATGGGCACAAAGAATGGATCAGAATCGTCGAGGGAGCGGGGAAGGGACGACAATCGTCAAGGAGCTAGCGCTTGGGTTGCATGGACCCTAATAGTAGTGGCGGAGCCACATGAATATGAGCGGGCAGCTGCTCCCACTTAAATTTTTTTTAAAAAAAATATTATTTTTAAAAATTTTAAAATTTTATACTTAAATTCATATTAAAATAATATATGTTTCTATTAAAATAAATATATTTTTTTATATGCTTTTATTAAGATAATTTATTAAAGAAGGTTAATGTAAAGGAGTGCACGGAGAGAAAATAGAGATGCCGACTATAAAGGATTAGAGACTCATTAGAGTATGATTTATTTAGAAATCACATTAAAAATTTTAATATTATGATTTATGAGTAGTAGTACGCTTGTATCGTACAATACCTCTACTAATAGGGTAAGACAGCGTGCTGTTTACATTTCTAAATATAAAGGTATCATTTCAAAATAACTTTGTTAGTTTGTTAGAGTTACATTAGTGGTAGAAACAAATTAATAAGCTACTCGAATTTAGATAGACAAAATTTTGTAGTGTTCTCTTTTTTGTACTTTTTTTTGGATAAATTGGGCAACTATAATAAATAAATGAAGATGAATGAAGGATTTAGGATAGGAAGATCTCATTTCAACACCCATACAATATATACAAGGGCATTTTAGTAACTAAACAAAGCAAAAAAATGGGCCATGAATTGGCCGGATAAAAACTAAGGATGACAATGGGGCGGGACGGGTATGCTTCTCACACCTCCATATCCTACTTCCTTTTTGTCCCCCATACCCACTTAATTTAAGACGGGATCGAGGGCGGAAATTCCCCACTAGGGGAACATTAATTTTCATATCCTACCCATTTTTCCATTAAGAAATAAGTTTTAAAAAAATTATAACATTATTATACTCAAAGCAAATTTTATTAAACGTATTATAAAATGTAGTAATATAGCCAATAATATCTCATAAAAATAAACCTAAAACAAAATCCAAATTGTAACAATCTATAAACTAAATTTGTAAAAAAAAAAAAATCAAAACATTACAATATTAAAAAATTATTCTTTTTCTTTGCGTATTCTCTCCATAGCTTCACGTGAACTTTATTACTTATCCTTCTTAAACATTATAGTTTTCCGATCCTCTATAATTACTAATAATTATATATCTCATTTAAGGTTCTTTTATAAAATATAACACACATATATAAAATATGTACTAAATAAAAGTACAATAATCAAGCAGGGTAAGGAACAAGGGAGCTACCCCACTCCCGTCCCGATCCCGTCTCGAAGGTTAATTTTAGACCCGTTTAGTTCGCTGATTCGAGTTGATATGTGATTTTATGTTAACATTTTATATTGTAGTAAAAAAGTTAAATGTGACTATTTTTTAGAGTTTTTTACTATAACAAAACTCAAATTTTAAATTCAAATCAATGAAATGAACAAGACCTTTATCTCCCATAATACCCGCTTCTATCCCCATATAACATCCCTCATACTCATTCTATTAAAAGCGTACACCCACAAGTATCCATATTCACAGGTAAGATTGTCATCTCAAATAAAAACAAGAACGTTCTGACTTTGACAAGGCCCAAACCCAAAGCAAATCAAATATCTCCACTGCCCCTCACGGATCCTGGTCGGGTGAAGAGGGGCATCTTTTTCACGCCACGTCACATGCGGACGTAAACCAACTCCCACCCCACGATTTACTTGTTGGACGGTCAGGATTCCGTCTCCAAGCAAGAGAAAATACTATGTTAAGAAAATGAACCAAAATTCAAATCAGACACGACAAGTGTAAAAAAAAATTGCTCATTTATAGTCTAGAAAAATGCTGTTGAACAAGTCAAGAACATGAATAGCGTCTAAAACACAAAATATTATTGAGGCATATGTATGAAATTTATTTGTAAGCGGCTAAGCGTTGTGCTTTATTTCTTGTAATATATTAGGCATCATTACGGTCTAATTATAAATTTCTTCTTTGCTAATCAAACAGGAAATTATTGATGTTATTTATTCTGTCCTCATTCTCATCGTTTGTAGAAAAGAAATTTGGAACTCACTAATTCAAAATGACAGGACTCAATTTTACTTAAAGGATGATGTCTAATTATGGCTATTACATTATTGTTGTTCTTTTCTTCTTGTTTCTTTAAAAAAAAAATGTTAATCTTATATATGATTTAATATGCATTAGAGTTTTCTTCTATTACGTGACAATTGTTTTTACTATTGTATATTATATGGTGGTACGTGATTAATAATATCGTACTGGTTAATAAAAATGTCATCCTGCTCATAACACATACCATATCCTTCTGAAATCTGAAGGACGACCATAATATTTATTCACTCTTAGTAGACGTTTAGTTTATAGATTTAGAATTATAATTCAGAATTATTATTAATTTATGTGTGTATTTTTTGTGAGAAAAAATACTATAGCGAATCACGAATCATAATTCAAATTATGACACAAATACATCAATTAAATGCATTCAGTTTCCCCAACTAAAAATATAATTTGTTTTTTTTTTTTTCATTGGTTTGGTGGAATAAATACAAATGCGGGTGATATGGGAAATCTAAGTGGGGTGCCTTTTTTTATTACAACTATATAATAAATAGCAAAGCAATAATGAAGAAAAATAAATAACTTATTTAACTCGTTAGAGAGAGAGAGAGAGAGAGAGAGGAATTTTGCATGTGAAGGCGGGAAGTTGAGTTCTGGCCGTCTATTTTTATCTCTGCAAAGTCAAAAAAGTTGGTTTCGCGAGATCTTGGAGCTAAACGACAACAAAGAGCATGTATCGTCACGCGACTCGTGTGTACAACCACATTCTCTACCTCCCCCCACAAATGTTCAATTGTAATCAATATTTTATAATTCAAGAAACTCTTCAATCGTATAATATTAAAGTTTAATTAGGGATAATGTAACGGGCTTAACTAAAGCACTAATTATTTTATACTTGCCCAATTGATAATGATGTAACTTGTTCTGCATATGATGCGTAGTTGGTTAATAGAAGGAAAAAAAGTCCCTTTATAGCTGCCTTTATTGTTGTTACTCTCTCGAAATAAAATAAAAAATCTATATTTCTAGTGATATAGTTTCTTAAGATGACATTTTTGGGTTTCTTTCTTTTCTTAACTTCATTTCAAATTTCGACAATTCTTCCTACTAAAAAAAGGTCATTTTTAGAAATTTCTCTCTCCGTTTGGATTTTTTTTTTCATTTTTTCATTTATTCTATTTTATAGTTTCAGTATTTCTTTGTCAATAAAAAAAAAATTTATCCACTTAGATCTCATTTTATAGTGGTGATAAAAGATTAGCACATACCCTGTCATAGTACGCCAAAACTATAAAAATATTTGTCCACTTAAATCTTGTTTTATAGTAGAAATCGATTTTCTGTGCATATATTCTCATTGAACTATATATCTTTATATTTATATATATATATATATATATATATAAATAGCGTATGCTCTGATAAAATAAAATGCTGACTCTGTATCAAATTCTATCAATTTTTATATTATTTCCTTTTGATTTGATTTTAACTAACTTTCAACTTTCAAAAAGTTTTTTTTACCAATACTGATATTCTCTACCATCACGTATAGTACAAAGGTTTATAGTTGCTACTTTGAAAAAAGCATTCCCTTTCTTTTATACATTTTTTAAAAACAAAATTGCCATAATTTTTTTCGAATTAAAAGTGTTTTTTTTTGTTTCCACCATCACCAAAAGTTAGGGTCAAAGATTCAAGGGTCTACATTGACATTATTGTTAGAATAGTTGGCCAATCCATTGGTTTACTATTTTAACAATTATCTTCCAAGTAAAACAAAGTGGAGAAGATTGTCATGACTTTTACTATTCTAATAATGAAAGTAAACAAGCTAAACGAGTCATAATCATCATGATATAATGATGTATATCAATATTGGAATGTGTCCAAGTTTTATCTTTTGAAGTGATTGCTATAAGCATATAGTATTAATTATTCTCATTTCTCAATTTATGTTTTCTTATCGCGTTTATGTCTTATTAATGACTAAACACTTTGTATGGACTTCCTTCCACAGGAAAAAACAAAAAAAAAAAATTGTATATCTGTTAAACTATTGACTTTCTCTCAAAAAAAAAAAAAAAGAATAAGACTTTGAGAAACTAACACGATAAAATATAAAACAATAACTTAGATATTTCTTCGACCAAACAAAAAAATTTGACTTTAAAAATTCACTATACTAATAGTCTAAACACTATCCATCATGTTCTCAATTATCTGACGTTTTAAGTCTAAGTTGTTGGTTCAATTTCACTTGTAATTTTTATTTTTCTTATTTATAAGATGACGCATTATTTTTCTCAATTATTTTTCTTATTTCTTATTTTTCTTGTAATAGGCTAGGAAATACAAGACAACAAACATGAACGCGGTCAAATAGAAGTGCTCTTATGTCAACAGCTTGCGACAAACTTTAATTATTTTTTCAAACTTAAAATTTGAAAGAAACTCTTAAAACTAAGGTGAGAAAAACAAAAACAAAAAAAAAAACGAGATTGTTTAATTTATAGAATCATGGATTTATTCACTTGCTAATTTGTTTTTACTAAAACCCTGAAGAGTTTTCAAGTACTGGTGAGTTACTTGGCTTAAAAGATAAGTTCAATGTTCTTTTTTCTTGCCAAAAAAAAGTTGATTGTTACCCTTCAAAGAAAAAAGTAGATTGTTGAGAAAAAATAAATTATTGATCATTCTTTATTTTTAATTATTAATTTTGTATTTAAAACTATCAGATCTGATTTTAACATGATTTAATGGTCACAATACCCAGTTCGGTGCACCTGTGGGTTTCGTGAACCATCCCTTAACGACTAAAGGGATTCAAATTTTTTTCCCTCACAAATATATATATATATATATATATATATATATTACTTCTTTTTTCATGGAGGTAAGTTTAAATGAAAGATAGTATTAGTTTAACATAGTCGGCAATTGATGAAACATAAAGGATAGGTATATCAATCTTAAAATTAAAAATCTTGCTTAAAGTTATAAAACATATCATTTTTTTTTATATTTATGTGCAGCTCAAATTTTTGGCAAAAATGAAAAGAAAATATTTGAGTTTAGAGAAAAAGATGTAATGTAATTCTACTTTGAGATGTTAGATTTCATTTTTTGTGCTCGAGTAACGCTCTTTTTTCACAAAATGAATTATTATTTTCACAATTCAAATCACAACTCAAATTTTTTTTTTTGTGATAGAAAATATGATATTAAAAAAATTGAATTTAAATTTTTATGAGAAAATATTGTAACAAAAGAACTTGAGTTGTGACTTGAGACTTGAATTGTGAAAAAAAATAAAGTCTTACTCTTTAATTTTGAGATTTTTACAATTATGAATAAAAAAAAAGGATTTATATACTTTTGTTTTAAACAATCACATATGCATTAAATTATATCGATTTTTTATACTCTTTATTTTAATATAAGAATTATATGGTAGGATAAAAAAAAATATTAGTAGGTTTCGGTTTTGCATCCATCAAGTTGTCAGAAAGTGTCTCTTCTTATACTTTTTATTTTTATTTTTATGTAATTTTAATCTAATTTAACGGCTAAAAATATATCCTATCAATAGAAAATCCTATTGTATAATGACTCTTTGAATATATAACAATATTAGAGTTAACGTTTAGAAACATATCTCACTAAAATATGTCCTATCATAAACAACTCCTATTCTCTCTGTCTTTTTTTTAAAGATTATTTTCACTAGTGTCCCTGAATTTTGAGATCATTTTCAGTTTATTCTCTGAACTTTAAAAACTCTTGTTTTACCTCTTAAATTTTGAATTATTCTCAATTTAAAATCAGATAGAAAAGAATATATTAAGTGTGATAATGTAATTTTTATAACAGAAATCTAAATAGAAAGACCGCATGACTATGTTATTCTCTTTTTTATCTGTTTTTAATAAAAATTGTAATAGAATGGGTTAAGTGAAAATAATTTAAAAATTCATAGAGTAAAATGAGAATTTTTAAAATTCAGTAGGCAAACTGAGATTAAATTTTAGAGAGTATAAGTGATAATAATTTTTTTATTGCCCTTTTTAATTTGTTTCCCTTGATAACAATAAATTAACAATACATTTTCTCCATTAAAAAAAAAAAAAAAAAAAAAAAAAAAAAAAAATTTTTCCCCCCCTCATCTATCGTAGATTCCGTGGTTTAGTTGTCGACGAAAAAAAAATCCCGAAAATTCGAAAATTTATTTCTAAAAGAATAAAGGGCAAGAGGAATGTAGGACCCACAAATGAATCAGTTGGTCAACGACCGATGACGGATTCCTGATATGTGGGTTCCACCATTTGCGACGGTGGGACCTTTAGGACAATGTCACTTTGTCGGACTTTTATTATTTATTTGTTTATAGGTAGAGCAAAATATTCTACTAGAGAATTTTTGACTGTATTTAGAATTAATCTCGTTTTTATTTTTTACGTTTTTAAAAAAAAAATAAAAACGTTTTTAAAATGGTGTTTGATATAATAAAAATAAAAAAATAAAAAAATTATTTAGTTTAGTGTAAAATGAGAGAGAAATAAAAATGACTTTTAGTCGTTTTTCATTTTTTATTTTCGTTTTCTCCTCTCTCGAGCAGAGAGAGAAAGAGAGACATTAATAGAGTTTTTTATACTAAAAATAATCTTTTGATAAAATTACCAAATGTATTTTTAAAAATAATTTCTGTTTAAAATTGAAAACGTTTTCATTTTCATATTCATATAAAAAATAAAATCATTTTAGAACGAGTTCTAAACGCGCCCTCTATTTTTGAGACATTTTTGGATATGCTAATATATTGATAGGTTAGATTTTTTATCTATTAAATTAGTATAAAATCACATAAAAATAAAAAAAATATGCAAATTTAATAGTTAAAAAAACTTAAATTACCAAAACACAAGACATATAAGAGAATCTCTATTTTTTTAAGGGACATTTATTTTATTTTAGTTTTCTTGCTCCATCCATATTGACATTTGAAATTTCTATAGATTTTTTCTTTTAATTTTTGTTTAGGTTTTGAAAAGTGCCGGCTTCCGGTCATTTTCATTTTTTTAAATTCAATTTCAGATGATTAGCAAAAACAAAAAATAGTTCGACAAAAAAAAAAAGTTTTAAAACGGACATCAAACTGATCGAACTAAATCAAACCAGTCAGTTAGTTTAATTTGGTTTAAATGAAAAAAACAATTAAATTAGTATGTTTTGTTGTTTTACCCTTTAAAACAATCAAATCAAATCAAACTAAACCAAAACCAATTCCTAATTTTCTATTTATAAATTATATTTATAAAATTATAATTAATTAGATTATTATATTTTCAAAAAAATGTATTTATTCCAAAATTAAATAATCTTTATCGTAATGATTTCTAATTGTAATAGTAACTTTGATTAACCTAGCTTAACCTTTTTGTTTCATTTTTAGATTTCACGAACTATGGAAGAAGTCTACAAGTATATTCAGACAGTTTTTCTTTGGAATCAAAAAGTTTAGAATAGATAGTTGGTTTGTAATTTACCATTTCATGTCTAATGGATTTGATCCCTTGAATGTTTTACTTTCGTTGAAGATGCATAATTCTTAAGTTTGGATGTTTTATTTATGTTATGAATTCGATACTTCATTCTTGTGTTACTGATCTTTATAACTAAAAATTAGAGGCATGTTTATCATATCAAAATTTTGGTTTTAATTGTGGTTGAAAAAAAGTTTATAAATATGTTCAAACCAATTTAGAAAACTAAACCAAATCTATTGCAATCAGTTTGGTCGAACTGGGCTTGATCCTTTCAATGGTTTGGTATGGTTTAAAAATCTTGAAAGAGATATTTGTAGAACTCAAGATCTTTATACTTTACTCTGGATTATTCCTTTTTAATTAATATAGTTATTTGATTAAAGAGTATTAATCAACTGTAAGGATACAAATTTAAGATTCATACATTTCAAAAGGTATTTGTCTCATTTTTTTATTTCCAACCCAACTTATAATGGGTTTAATTTCTCTTTCATCCAGATAAAGTGGTTTGATTTGGTTAATCAATCAATATTATAATTTTCTATAAAAAAAAATCATTATTATCCCCTGCATTCCATTTTTTTATTAATAGGTTAAGTTTCTTCGTTTGTTCATTTTTCTATTCGTGATAGCAAGCGATTAAATACTTTTAGATAGGCAAAGGGTTGAATTGAATACCAGAAGAGTGAAGTATAATTCCTTAGCTTGATCAATAAGGTCAAAGCTAATCATAAGACCATTTTCTCATTGTGATTTTAGCGGAACCATCACAATTAGGATTTCAAGACGCAACAACACCTACGATGCAAAGGATAATTGATCACTTACATACGGTATAATTTTCTTCCTCAAGCTAAACAATAATAATATTTTTGGTTTTCCTATTAATTAAGGATCTTGGCATGCATTTTATGGAATTTCCACTATTAAAAAAAGAAAAAAAATCAGAAATACCACTTAAAATAATAAAAAACAATATTTATATCACTTCACTTAAAATTAAATTATTATTATTTAATTAATAAGGAGAGGCCACAATAACACTTAATTATTTAAAATGACATAAATTATAGGTCTCTATAAAATTATAATAAATCATGTACTTTTCTGTCAAAAAAATCTCATCCCACATGATTACCCACGGAACTACCATTGAGATTCTTTGGACAATATTTCTTGATATCATATTTTGTCTATTGATTATTATTATTATTATTTTTTTTTTTGCTGTTCTTAAAATTGTATCAAAAAATCAATTTATCATTCTAAAAACCATCGATTTAGAGTTTTTCTAAAATGCGTGGGCACATGAATAATATTTTTCTAAAGTGCGGCTGCGAAGTATATCGATTTTTTTTTTTTGGGGGTAATAAACGTCATAACTTTGAATAAAAACTGGATATGGCTCTGACTTTTGCCATATATTTATCAAGCCAAATTTGATAAAACACGTGATATAACTTTGAATTTCTCCATACACATATGTATGTAAAATGTCCAAAGAGACGGTTCAAGAATACTCACCCTAAAATATAAAGTGTATTATATATATATATATATATATATAAATAAATTAGTGTTAAGGACAAAGAAAATATTTTCAGCACAATTAATGATTGTATGTGCTTCTTTATTGTTTGTATTTAAATAAAAGAGAAAGGTAGTTTTAGCTTGATGAGCATTCACCATTCTTCACAACCTATATATGATAGTGTAATATGTGTCCTATACATAGCACAGGATTCATGCAAAAAAAAAAAAAGAGAAAGAAAATTTTTTAGGTTATGTACAGCTTAATTAAGGAGTAAGTAATACTATAAGGATAATAATGTTTGGATTATTTTCATAAATGTCCCCAAAGTATGTACCTTGTTTTAAAGTGCCCCTTAATTTTTTAAAATAGTTTAAAATGCCTCATGATCTATGGAAAATAATTCAAAATACCCCTTCCGTCTAATTCTGTCTTTTTGGTGATGTGGCAGGAAATAAATATTAGTTAGAGTCATTAAATTAAACCTAGATCCTCAACTCATCTCTGGCATCGACGAAGACCATTCTTCTAGTTTCTTTTTTTCGAAATACAGAAAGGAAAAAATACAAAATACAAAAACAAAAACGAATTTGAAAAAAAAAATGTTGGAGATGCCATAGCAAGAACCCAGCCTACAACGGGGATCATCGGCTCATAGATGGTGGGTTGCGACCCACCACCTCCTCTAATCGTTCAGATATGGGAATCCCTCTGTCGTTGGTGAAGACCTTGCATCATGCCAGTCCTCTCGTGAAGAAATCCCACCGCTGCGCCACTTACTCCCGACGCTTCGAACAAATTTGAAACCAGATCTGCTATGCCACCAACACTTAGCTCCTGTTGCACCCATCTTCAATCTCTATTAGCGCGAGACTCTTCACACAACGCTCAACTCCCGTAATGAGCAAAAAAAGCATTTTTCTTTGTAAAATTGTTGTTTTGGATCTTGATTGGAAGTTGAGAATGTGGAAGAAAATGAGAAAAAAAGACGAAAAAAAGATGAAAAAGAAAAGAAGGCGTTTGAGATAAATTACTTGAAGAAATAAAAAAGAAAGTGATATTTTTAGGTCAAATTGATTTTTTGAAGAATTTTTCTTCAATTAATGCTATTGTTGTAAGAGTTTATGTGATTGAGACCGACTTGTGTTTGGAGATAAATTACTTATCTTTCAAAGCAAAAAATGACTTCATTTAATGGGTTTAACTGTTCTTTCTTTTGTAAAATAATGGTGAATAAATTCATTTTTGAACAATGTTTTTCTTCTTCTTTTTTTTTCCCTCAAATGATCCCTAATGTGCCGATCCTAAGAACTTGATATCATAATCCTAAGAACAATGTTTCTCTTTTTTTTTTTTAATCCCCTCAAATGATCCCTATGTGCCGATCCTAAGAATAGTGTTTCTCTTCTTTTTTTTTTCTCCTCAATGATCCCTAATGTGCCGCTCCTAAGACCTTTATTGTGAATACGATCGACTTTTCTCCAACCTTAAATTAAATCAAGCTACATATGGCTAACAGAAATTGGCGTATGATAGTCGCCTCCAATTTTTAATTGTTTTTATTATATAATTACTTATATATATTTAATTATAGTTTAATGGTTTTAATTTATTTTTTACCAGCCACGTCAGCAAATCCGTTAGGATTATAGACAGGAACCATTTTTTTTATAGATCGGAGAGTTTTTGAACCATTTTAAAAAAAAAAATTAGGGATACTTTGAAACAATGTACATATTTTGGGGGCATTTATGAAAATAATCCATAATGTTTTTCTTTTAAAGCTAAGGTCTAAGTCCATGAATCCCTTGTACTTGAAAAGACAAAAATCTCCATTCTACAAACAAAGCTGATTATTTGTATATTGAAATCGAAATGAATCTAGGAAACATAATATAAATATGTATAATTATGTTACATAAAAGTCAACAAAAAGATTAATCATGATGCACAAAAAGGATTACGTGTGAACTCAAGTATATATTATATGTTAGTATATACGAGAGTTTAACATAGTACCAAAAAAGGAAAAAAATAACATCTTGTAGTAATAAACAGTGAGAGAACTAATTTGTAAAAACTATGTCTATAAACAAGTAACAATTTAAATTATACATGATGGAGATAAATATATATACATATATATATATATATATATTTGTTTTGAGCTCAATTTATGTCAGCTTCCTTATAAAATTACAGGAAAAAAAGTATTTTAATCTCATGCATGCATATGGCATGGATATTAAATACTGTACGCCGTATTGCTTTGAATATAAGAATATATGTGTTTATCTTGGTGTTTTGAATAGGGCTTATTTAAAATTTTAACTTATATTCTATAGTGGTCATCTCTTACCAAGAAAGACCGCCAGCATTTTTAAACCTTGTGGAAATACCTTTCAAGCCAAACAATAAATAATTAAATAAAAAATACGATTAAATTTCCGACTTTTCTTTTCTTTAAATATTCTTGGTCTCTGTTCTAAGCAAGCGTTATACAATGAATATTGTAAAACAAACAATTCATAGATAAACTATAGTTTAATTTCGAGCTGCACAAATTTGTGTTGTGTGGAGTGAGTAGGTGAACATGGGGTGGAGTGCAAATTTCTTTCATAATATTCTTATTTTTATCTTTATTTTTACTTTACTTTTATTTTTCTTTATTCTTTTTTTTTTTTTTTTTGGTGCTTTGTTTTTCGATAGGGAAGAAGAAAAGGCATCGATAATGTCAAAATCGTTGACTAAATTTTATGTTTACGTGCCGTCAAGGTTTGGCAGTGCAACCACCACTTACATTCCACTTCGAATTCAACCCCATATTTTTGAGTAGATTATTGAGTACCATTTAACTATGATTTGGTTTTAGGGATTTAATGTTTTAAGCTAATCTTTGATACTGTAATGCCAATATTATATTTGACAAAAAAGTTGTATAAATATTACATTTTTAGTGCATTATCCTATTTTATGCTCATTGCAAAACGAGATTTTAAATGGTAGCTTAGACTAAACTTTAGATTTTAATTTTGTAAATGAAAATTTTGATTTTTTAAATAACTGAAACATAATAAAATGTTGTTTGTAATTATAAAGGGAAAAGGTCGATATATTACTTAATAAGAAATAATATTAAAATTTAGCATATATTGTACTAAGTTTGTCATTAAATATAACATTATATTGGAAATCAATGATTTTGTTATATAAATGTCGAATTAGACATTGCATTTTAAATTACCAAACTAACTCGTAAAAGCTGGGGGGTACGAATTTTTATCCAACTTTTGTTTCTTCGTTATCTACTTTGTCAGAGTACCAATGCCAAATTGTTAATAAAAGAAGAAGAAAAAGAAGAAATACATTTTAATTAACTTTATCATTCTTTTCTTTGAATGCACACTAAAGTGAGTTAACTAAAATTGAATAAATCCTAAGAAAAAACTAAAATTGAATAAAATATTATTAAGGATTCTACACACACAAAAGTAACGGAGGAATTAGAGTTAAACACCATCTTTGTGTGGCGCTCAATACAATTGGTATCCTAAACATTGTTGAATCACTAATCTAGCCGATAAAAAGAAAAAAAAAATGCACTATTTATTTATTTATTTATTTTTGCTAATGAAAAAAAAGAGATAATTAGTGTCATCCCACCACATCCTTTTCGTCACACGGCATGCATTAATATAACATCGCGACTATTGCTAATTTGTCCATTGAGTCATTGTTAAACTACTTATGGGTTAGTTACATATATACATCTTGTTTTAGCTCTTTCTCAATTCATAGAAGTTATAGAAGTACAGATTGAATTTGATAAACATACTTCTCAAATTTAAATAAGGAGCCTTTGCAGTTCCGAAAATTAGTGAAATAAATTGAAAAAATATAAAAAATTAAAAATTAAAATATAATTATGTATTTATCCCAATTACTTATTTGTATATTCTCAAACTAAAAGTCAATTTTCTCTAATTGAGGGCAAGTAGAAAAGTGGCCAACTTCAATGTGCAGGTATGGTATTGATTGGACTTGGGATTCTTAAACATGAAAATTGATGGAGTCAAAAAAGGTGAAAAAGTTTTGGATTCACAAACAAGCTTTTTAATTCTCAAAAACTTAATGGAGTCAATTGAGTGGGGAGGGAAAGTTGAAGAAAGTGGTTTTAATTTATGCTTCCACCTATGTAGCAATAACAAGTAGATAAATTTGTGCTTGCGCTGATTTGTTTCTTGTACTCTTGTGTTTATTTTTCTTAGAGTAAGAAAATGTGTTTTTGACTCCTAATTTAAAAGAATTTGAAATTTTTTATTTTTTTTTTCTTTTTGGTCTATTAGACAAAAAGGTACAAACTGTTTTCTTTCTCATTTTGCTATCTTTTTTGTGGTGGGGACCTAATTAGAACTTCTCTTGCAATTTTGTCAAAAAAAATTGTAAGGCCAACCACCTAACCGACCTTCCAATGAAATTGAAATTTAGACAAGTACTAGAGAAAAAAAAAAAAAACTAGCTGCCAAGAATATGATTTTGAATTGTACAAAAAGGAAATTCGAGTCCTCTTTTTTTTTTTTTTTTTTTTTTTTTTTTTTTTTTGGCTAAAGGAAATTCGAGTCTTGTTAGTAGGATAAGGTTTTGTTTTATTTTTATTATTATGACATGTGATTCACATTTACCTCGTGTTTATGATTTTCTTCAAAAGAAAAGATGGAGGAGATTGACCAAAGGTAGCTAATGAGAACGAGCGTGATTATAGTAATATCTGCTCATTAGATTTTTTTTTTTTTTTTTTTAATTGTCTGTCTTCATGGAATCTTATGAAGAAATTGACTCATGAAAATGGACCCAAGAATCTTTCAATCAGGTCATTTCGTTGTTAATGTCGACAAAAATATATAAGAGGTTAAATGAGACAGATACTTTTTAGAGTGTATGAATCTAAATTTTTACTTTTTATTCTTAATTAATAATATCATTTTTAATCAAATAACTATATTAATTAAAAGAGTATCACTCCTCCTTTTGTGTACAGATTATTTGAATCGTCTTCCTAATAATTTTCTCCATATTAAGATGTACAGATTATTTGAATCGTCTTCCTAATAATTTGCCCCATGCTACACATAACAGAAGTTAATATAGGCCCAACCCAACAAAATCTTGGGTCCTTTCCCTCACATTCCACGGCCCACGTAATCTTTATTTATTTAAAGGAAAAAGGCGAAAAATACCTTAAAAATGCAGGGTAATCCAAACCCTTACCATTGATTAATCCGTTTTTAGTTAAATAACTACATTAGTCAAGCGTATTAATGAAGAGTCAATGATAAAAATCCAAATCTCTGCACTGTAAAGGTAAGTTCAGCAATGTCTGAAGATTAGGGAATCTCTCCTCCTTCCGTGTTGGAGTAAATTTCTCTATATCAATGTTCTTCTACCTTCTTTTAGAGTTGTCCGTTCGGTTTGTTAATTCAAATTTTTAATTCGAGTTGAAATGTAATATTATGTGAAAATTTTTTATTGTAACAAAAAAATTAGATATGACTGTTTCTGAGAACTTTTTACTGTAGCAAAACTCGAATTTTAAACTAGAATCAGCGGGACCTAGATCTTCATGTTAGGAGAAAATTAGTGATCTTAACTTTAGAGTCCATAACTCCGGACTAGAATTTTATCTTTTTCTCTTTATTAACACTCTTCTGATTAATATAATTATTTGAAAATATTAATAAAAAATAAAGATTAAAAATCTAAACCCATATAATTTAAGTGATATTTATCTCATTTCTCTTTATGTTAAAAGTCTTTTAGGGTCCATATAATGGTCTTACAATGCAATACTTTCCAAAAAATGATATATCATCCAACACTATGCCCGCCCCTTCCAAATCCCCAGTGAGAGTACCAGCCACTAGACCAACCGCTAAAAGGATATGCCGTTAAAAATTAGGACAATGCTAGGTATCTAAAATCATCTATCAAGATTTTTATACCAAGTAATTTAATGAATGGGTTCTTAATTGTCAATCAGTAAAATACACTTATAAATTGGAAAAGGAAAATGAAAATTCGCTTATACCGCTTGGTACCAAAAAATAAATAAATAAATAAATTACGCGAGATCCAATCATTAGAGAATCTTTACCGTGGAGTAAGTTATTTTCTTCACTAGTGGGGATAACTTTTTTAACCGTTGAACAGTTTTTTAACGGTCAGATTTGTATAAGTCCGTATAAAAAATTTACAATATGTCACATAGAGTTATTCCTACAGCAGATCTAACCAATGAAAAATTAATCAACGGTAAAACTTATGCCTATTAGTCTCTGTTTGACATGTCGGATCGCAAAAACTCAATTTTTCTTGCTCTTTTTGGAGGGCAATACTCGAAAAATTATGTTTTCATTCATTTGGTCATAAACAAGCATAGCATTCTCCATGTGTACCTATGGATCAGACTCTACAGGTAAACACTAGTTTCTTTACTGCTTTTAGTCATGAGGTAGATAACATCCAAAAAAGAAGAAAAGGAAAAAAAATAAAAATAAAAAATAAAACCCACTTGAAATCTTACAGAACACGCGGCAACCAGACCAATGCCATCGCAGAAGTGCTTTTACAAGCAGCGTTAAGTGTGTCACGGTCTCAGAACCGGCCTGCCCTTATGTCCCCATCCAGGCGATCTGCGTTAAGTGTTCCGGGAAGCTCTTGAAAGTCTTCATTGAAGATGGAGTAGGCACTGAAGTATTGGGCAACAATGAAGAAAAGTAAGATCATGAATGAATGCTTTAATTTTAGTGATTCATATGGTTGGGAATGGAGATGTTAAAAACATAACTTAAAATAGTTCCCCAAGGGGATAAATCGATGGCTAGTCCATTTCTATTCCAAATGTTTGGGAGACAAAACACTGAACACAGAAGTAACTATAAACACATACAAACATAAGAATAACATATTTTCTTCCAAAAAAAAGTAATTTATTTGCATTAGATTTGTTAATTAATGATGGAAGCCATATAATAGTTTTATCATTTTAGATATAGTAAGTTTAGCAGGAGCTCAATTCACAATATTTTTAGCAACAAAATCCATCACAAATGTCGATACCTGACGTCACCAGGTTGCCGTTTTCCAAGATTCAGGAGAATGATGACGAAGCCTGTTCCTAGTATCTGAACACATCACAAATAATATAAGGAATCCATCTTAGAAAGTTGCCAACAAGTCAATTAGATTGTCTTGTACATTTCTTTCATCCCAAGACAACACTATGATCTACCCAGCTGTTAAAGTCACCAAAGCAAAAACTTCCTCGTTTATTCACCTCTTTCCATGAATTTCACTTAATAAATAAGTGTTTAGAATTAGAGGCCCTAATTCTTCACTATTGAAAGCAACAAAATCGCAGAAAAGAAGCAAACAAACAATAACACACAAGATTTATAGAGGTTCACCCTTAACTCTCATAGTGTTCTCTCTAACCTCACTCTTAACCCTGAATATGACAACGAGTTATACATATGTTACTAAGCTGGATTACATTTTTCTCTACACATGATTTCTCCTCTCTACAATTGTAAGGCCTATGTGGGAATTTTTTCTTTTTCTCCACTTGCTTTCTAGATTTCATCAAAATAAAGCCGGCATGCTCTGAAGTTAGATTAAACCATTTAAAACACAGAATAATACAGTAGATAGAATGGATGAGTGAGAAAATTTCCACATAGCTTCAATAGTGATGGCGTCAGACCAATAATCACAGAAAAAAGATTTCAGTCCTAGGTCTTTCGTAAAATGGGCTTTGACATCCAAAAACTAAAACATAAAGTTGGTGTCCTTGGTCTTTAACATCTAAAATCCAAAAATATAAAATAAAGAGAGGAGACCCTAATCATTCATACATAAAGAAACTAACAAAAAGAGAAAAGTGATAAATCTTAAAGTATGTAAGTTCAAAAGTAATTAGTAAAACTGGATTCTACATATATTCATTAACAACATAGACTAACAAGGAGGAGCAAACTTACGTATAGAGGGCCAAGGCCCCATCTATTGGCAACAGGAGCCAAAATAAACCACATAATGATAATAATCCACGCCTTTAGACTGAGAGAGAAAATTGCCATCAAAAGGATATCTACCAATGAAACATAAAAAATAAAAAAAACATAAAAACACAAAAACATCATTTAATATAATATTATCTATATAGATAAGCACAGCTCATTTTAATGGTTACCGGGAAGCGTCAACTTGTCATGTAGGAAACAATAAAGCGTCCTTTTCCACCTGCTTGATGACTGTGGAAGCTGAAACTTCTGGAATCCAAATAAATACATGAGAATGAAAAAAAGAAAAATGAAGAAATATATATACAGGGTGAGAAAAATTTATTTCCATATGAACACTCAGCGCTTTGTACCAGATCTTCTTCGTCGTCGTCATCATCGAATCCATCCCGTAGAATTTTACTTGGCGGCTTTGGTTTCACAGCAACAATTAGAGAATCTGAAAATGAAAAGTAACTAGCTACTTAAACAATGTGAGACAAACAATAGCCAGATGAAACAAGGAAAAATGTTGTATTAAAAATATAACTTGTAATGAGCTAGACCAATACCACCATTATTGAGTTGCAGGCAAGCATCCTCGCCATTTTTACTGTCGTGCAAAACATTTCCTCGCAAAATAAGCCTCAAATTCTCGATCGGTAAATGGTTATTCCCAGCCATCAATTTTCTCAACTCATGCACCTAGTTGCAAGGGAAAAAGGGGGGGAACGTTATCAATGATGTGAAACCAAAAACATCTTGAACCAACAAATTATGATGTAAAACCAAGAACATCTTGAACCAACAAATTTATGCAACTTTTAAAGTGCTTGAAAAATTCATAAAGATGAATCAATGACTTTGTAGAAAGCATCTATTTCCATAGAAGAGTTCACAATTGCATTAACCTCTAATAGACTAATAACTTTCAATAGAAACACAAAATACTAAAGCTGGCCCCAAAAATTCAAAATTGCCAAAATACACATTAAAAAAAAAAAAAAAAAACCCGGAACTTTTGTCAATAACATGAAATCATCGTAGATATAATAGTAAAATAAAAACTTACATGTAAGATTCACCAACTAACATGTAGAACAGAGTAAATTAAAGACAAATTAGAATAATTCGGAGACCTCAATTGCAAACCCAATTAATTAACATAATGTAGCATTAAAAAAAAGTGAATTAAAGACATAATTGCAAACTCAATCAGAATAATTCAGCACTAATTTTGTTTTCTATGAGTAGCCTTAATACTGATAGTAATTCTTCGCTGATCCAGATCTTCTAGTGCAAAAAGGGTCCAATTCACCAAAAGGGTATATGATTATAGTCGCGAAAGAATTGAAAATCATCAGAAAAAAAAACAAACAAAATTCTATTTAAAGAAAGAAAAAAAAAACCCCAAATTGGTTTTAGGCGTACTTTGATGGAAGAAGGGACGCGGAGACGAGAGGGGCGAGCTGGGCCGACGGTTCTGACGACGATTTCGACCGTATTCTTCGTCGTCGTTTTGGGGTCGTCGTCGCCATTAATGTCGTTGTCGTTTATGGGTTTTAATCCTTTCTTCTCAACGATCTCTCCCATACCGTATATGCGGCCAACGACCACCAGAACTCTCCGGTGTCCGTACAACGGCAAGCGTCTGTTCGGAGTTTTGCTTTTCCCGTGTGAAGTTTCCGTTTGTCGTGTCATCTTTTATTGAATGGAACCAATATATATTTGCAAGGAAAAAAACAAAAAGTAAATGACATTTTTCACGGTAAATAATTGAAGTAAATAATATTTTTACGGCAAATAAATAAAGTAACAGCAAGGTTTAAAAAGGATAAAAATTGCTGTTTTAAAATTTTTATTTTTTATTTTTAATTAATACTCTTTTAATTATTATAATTTTTTTATTAAAAGGTCAAATATAAAAATTTAAGCTACAAGCGTTTTTAGAGATATTTGTCCCCTTTTTTTTTTATAAAAATATGAAATAAATAACCGTCAATAAAAAATTTAATAGCTAAATAATTTAAGTTCCTTCTAATAAATAGGTTATTTACTAAATAAATTACTTCAAATTTTCCTCGAAAAAAAAAACATCAGTTGTCTCTAGACATAATGACGCAAAAATCATGTTGTTTCATGTTTGGGACTTCCAAACGACATGATAGATCCAGTCAGTTGAAAATAGCGTCGTTTGATTTTATTCTCTCATTTTGTTTTCTTAAGAAATGAGTCTTTGGTCTTCGTGTCCCCAACGTACTAAAAAAAATCATATTTTTTTGATGAAAACAATAGTGAAAGAAGATCATGTTTTTCAAATGACGGGAATAGAACATGTTCTCACAAGAAATAAATGACAAGAAACAACACGATCTTCTTTCATGTCGTTTTTGAAGCTGCTTGTCTCTTTTGGTCGTTTGAGAACTTTGAACTATTTTTCATGTAATGAAAACGTCAAGTGGCATCAATTCATCTTTAGGCTGTTTTCTTGGAAGTATGTCTTTTTCTTGTCTTTTATAACATACGACAGAAAACATAAAGTCGTTTATTGAAACAACACGAAATGAGAATGTCGCTTAAGCTACACCAACATTTTTCTTCTTCATATCCTCATGAAAGAATGACATGATTTTCTTGTCGTTTCCAGATTTACTTTACTTATCTTTAAAAAAAAGAAAAAACAGAAAATAAGGATCTCTGTCTTTCATGATTTCCACGTCGTATCTTTTCTTTTTGTTTTATAGGGGATCAACGTTAGCTTTCATGCTGTGAGAAGTCACATATATTTCTTGTCAAATGATAATATTTATGTCGTCTCCTGAGAAAATACGTCTTTTTGTTAGTACGACACCAAAATATCATATATTTTAAAAATAAATTTATACATCTTTTCATGTAAATCATGTCGTGTTAAAAGAAGGATATGATTTTATCTTGTGTTCTAATTTAATTATCTTTTTCTTGTTGTTTTATGAAAGGAAAAATGCCTAAAGTATCTCTTGTGTTTTGCAAAATATCACTCTCGTCTCTTTTATTTTTAAATGTCTAAAACATCCAGTATCTTAATAAAAGTAGACCCGTGCGTTTGATTACATGAACGGAATAATAATGGTAATGATAATGAAAATGAGAATAAAAAAGAATGCATCAGAAAAAAAGACAAAAATTAATTCTTTTGTTCGGTTGAAGTTACGGAATGACTTCATTTTGATTGTGTGTTGACAAAATTGCCCTTAATAAAAAAGTCAAATTACATAATCAATGTTCTTTTTGTTTTTGGTTCTTTTTTCATGTGATTGTTCTCAACATTAATCAAGTTCAAAATACAATTTTCTTTGCCGAAGAACAACTACAAAATATGAAAAAACACAATCCAGAGTTTACCCAAATGTGGAAAAAATAATCGTCTAAGAACAATTATGTAATACCCCAAATCTAAAAAATGACAATAATCAAAGAACACCTCTAAATCTGTAATCACTACGCAATAAAACCATTTTAAAGAACAAACTCATATCTGAAAAACCAAAAATCTGAACAAACTAAATCTGAAAAAAGAAACCCATCAATTTCTGCGTACAAACACATAGAAATGAAATTCATGTCAACAATAGAACGAAATCGGCTTCAATTTCAAAGGAATTTTTCCATCTGGGTACAAAACCATCAATTTTTTCTCTTGAAATTGTCTTCTGTTGTGAGGAAGAAGACTGACAGACTAAAAAAGACAATGGACAGAACCAAACTCGGCCGGTGAAGCTTCAGTTCGACAGTGGAATGTCGATTTAGGCGCCGCTTGGTGCGAACTCCGATGATCTCCGGCGGTGCTCAACGCTAGTTCCGAAGGTGGAGTTTCAACGTGAATTTTAGGTTGGATTTGAGAAAGAAGAACATATGGGTTTTGATTTTCGTGTACTTCGTGTTCAGAAGATGGAGAGGGTAGTCAGGGAAAAAATAATTCCACCAACGTCAAAATCGCAATTCCACTGGATCATGGGATGAATGGTCTTTCCACCAAAATGAGTGAATGGGAATGAAAGGCCTTTTTGATAAAAAAATTTTAGGCCTTGTTGAATTCGCGGATTCAAATTTTCAATTTGAGTTGAGATGTGATATTTTTTTAAAACTATTCACTGTAGCAGAAAAAGTTAAATGTGACATTTTTTGAGAACTTTTTACTGTATAAACCTAAAACTGAAAATTCAAATCGGTGAAATAAACGAGACAATCAAACAAAAAATTCGGACCTTGGCAGAGGAATTGCCTTTCCTTTCCTTTCCATTACCTCAAACCAAACACACCTTAAATACCTCTGAAGCAGTTAATTTTTAAAAATGTCATGATTATCCTTTTTAATGTATATTATTTTAGATATGATTTAACTAAAAAATTAAATAAAAAATGTTTAAAAATACTCAAGTAGATATTCTAATCAAATAAACACTTCAATTATTTAAAGAGTTTTTCATTTTTTAAAATTGATTTTATTTAACATTTTGGTTTAATAATGTTTTAAATTGTACTTGACAAAGATTGGTAATTTAATATTTTACAAAATTTAATTGCTTTAGGGGTGTATTGGATTTATTTTTATAAATACAAAGGATAATATTTTATCGTAAGAAGAGCCAAGTGGCATTTTAACAAAACACAAAAGAGTGTTTTGGATATTATCCTTCTATGAAAACAAAAAAATTACTAGCGTTGTGAAAACTGAAAAGTCACATACCGTTTATCATTTATGTCTATTATTTAGTACTATAGTCGTTTTATTGTTGCTTGCAATAAACGATTGATAACAATAAGGGGTGAAAACGACAAGTTTTAATATGAAGTTATATAGGTTCTCGACTTATCAAATGATTTTTTTTTCTTTTTTTGGATTACCGAATAAGAACATACATGTATCAATTTGATGATGCTAAAGAGGTAAAATTTATACGTTTCAAAAAAAAAAAGTAAAATTAATACTTTTAGCAGCCTTTCTAAAAGACTACTAATTATAACCAGCAAAAAAGACTGCTATTTATAAATTCTTAAAACATATTTTACATAAAAAATTTTGGAAAATAGTTTCATGATTTTTTTTAATTGATAGTTTTATTTATGGAAAAATAAATAGCATATGCAAAGTGTTAGTAAAATGAAAAACAGGGGTCTGTGCCATTCGAGGTCTTAGGATGAGGCTTTTGTTTCTCACCATTCATCCAAGATAAACACAACCAACTATATATAACCAATCAAACTCAGAAAGATAACACACAAGAGAGAGAGAAAAATTATGGCACTTAGAATGTGGGCTTCTTCAACAGCCAATGCACTCAGAATCTCTTGTGCTTCCAAAGCTCATCTCTCTCCTGCATTTTCTCTCTCTAGATGCTTCTCAACTGGTATTTCTTCCCTATACTCTACTGGGTTCTCTCTACATTTGTATATCTATATGTGTATGTGAACTAATTTCTTCACCAAAAAAAAAAAAAAAAAAACCGACCCATTGAAGCTTTACTTTCTTCTTGTGATATGATATTGTTATGTTGAAAAATTTTGCAGTTTTGGATGGTTTGAAGTATGCGACTTCACATGAGTGGGTGAAGCATGAGGGCTCAGTTGCTACAATTGGTATAACTGATCACGCCCAGGTCAGTATAACTTCAAATCCCCATGTGGACAAGATCTTTATCTTTCTTTTTTGTTCTTTCAAGTATATCTGTATATGCCATTTACAACTTTATGAGAATTTTTTACTGTCAAGTTCTCATAAGGTTCGGTACTTAAATTGTCATATTTTATTTAATTTGATCTCACCATTGAAAAAATGTATCTAATTTTGTCTGGTTAAGAATTGTGTCCTACGGGTATGGTATTTTTCTTTTCATACCCTACCACAAAATTCTCTGGAAAAACTGTTCTAGATACTTCTTCCTTTGTAGGTTATTACAAGGTTGCAATACACTGCGGTATGTTACAAGCAAGTAATTAGTACTAATTAGCTGAGCAATGTTTCATATTCGAAATTGATTTCTAATTCATATTCATTACTTATGACTTTTGATTATAGTATGATTGGATATGCATTGGGATATGTCTTGTGGGCATTTGTTGTATTACTGTTGTATTGGATTACTTGCATTTTCAGCACTTTGATATATGGCATTTGAACAGGAAAGTGGTGCCATTCTGTTGTTCCAAATTCCATAATTATTCAAAATAGAGCTTCTTAATTTGGATCTTCAGCTACTAAATGGAGTGAAATTTGAAGCTTTTCAAGTGTGCATTTTGCAGGATCATCTTGGGGAGGTAGTGTTTGTGGAGCTGCCAGAACGAAAGGCCTCAGTCTCCCAAGGTAGCGGCTTTGGAGCAGTGGAAAGTGTGAAGGCAACCAGTGATGTAAATTCTCCGATCTCCGGCGAGGTTGTCGAGGTTAACTCCAAGCTTAGTGAATCACCTGGCTTGGTAATTCTTCCTTTCTTAGCTCAATCACTCGGTTTCCAAGAATAGTACTATTGAATATAAGAGCCAAAAAAAAAAAAAAAAAAAACAATGAAGTTTTTTATCTTTACGAAACTAAATGCCTGTTTGGTTTATAAGTTTAAACATAAAGTCAATTTTTTATTAGATAAAATACCGTAGCAAAAAGGTTTGAACTGTGATTCAAACCAGCAAAACAAATGGGATAACAGTAAATCCTAGAAACCTGATTCAGTGCTGTTGAATTCTATTGGACTTGCTTTCTCTTTTGCTTTATTGGTTTTTTTACACTTTTTTGAGTCACTTTTTTGTTCACATGAAGATCAACACAAGCCCGTATGAAGACGGATGGATGATCAAGGTGAAGCCGAGCAATCCCGCGGAGCTAGAATCCTTGTTGGGTCCTAAGGAATATACTAAGTTTTGTGAGGAAGAAGATGCTGCCCATTAGAGTTTAAACATGCAGGTGCAATCATCTTGGATATATACTTTTGCAGCAAGAAAAGGGGGGGAAAAAAATCATCTTAGATGCTAACTGATTTTCAGCCTTTTTTTTTAAAGATTGTTGTAATTTGCCAAGTTCTTGTCAAATTAGACTACAAAAACTGCCGGCTCTGAAATCACATTTCCCTTTTCGTTTTATTCTCTTGTTACATTTTAACTCTATCTTATCTTCATGTAAAGTAGTATTCATATTTTCCTCCATTCTTTTACATCTCTTTCATTATTCTCAATTTGCCTAGTCTTGGTTCACCCCATATTATTATAAGCACGTATTTCTACGTGTTTAGATGACGATAACCTATTGAAATTTGAGTTTTCTAATCCTGTTCAAAGTGGAAGCTAATTGCGCTAAACTCGTTTGTATTTATCAGAAACTTTAAATTGATAAGTACAACCTAATTAACATAATAAATTCTCTAAACTTCTAGTGTACTCTAGGTGCTAAGTAGTGAAAAAAAGGTAATTTCTTGAACGAAATACTTTGAGCTATATTAGCTTTTGATGAGAAATGCAGTGAAACAAGTGTAAGTAACCAAGAAAAAAATGAGACCCCCCCCCTTTTTTTTTCTCTCATATATTTTTCTTTTATGTACTCTCCACCATTAGATCTTGTAATTTTTTGTAGTTCAAGTCCATCCTAACTCTTCTTAGGGCTTTCTGTACTTGTTCCACTAAGTGCTAAAACTTTGCACATTTGCCCTTTCTCAACATTTTTAGAATAACCTCTCAGGTTAAACTCTCGTAATGTGAACCTAGCATCAATTCTGTAAAAGAGGGAAACTTTTTCTTTCTTATTCTTTTTAAATAACTGTTAGGATTTTAATTGAATTTTAATTATGAAATCCTAAAAAGTTCCTACTTATAATCTCTTAACTGAATTTACATTACTTAATGCCATTGCTTGCCTTTTATTGCACCCCGGAAAACTATATTAACTTTTGAGTTTTCTTGTGAACATTGTTACTCTTTTTTGAGAAACCAAATGAGAAGTTCAAGAAGCAAGTTGCCCAAATTAGAAATTCAAGAGGCAAATTGTCAAAATTAAAAGTTTAAGAGGTAAGTCGCTGAAAATTAGAAGTTTTAAGAGGTAAGTCACTGAAACTCTACAAATTCAAGAGACAAACACGCAAAATACCATAATTAAAAGTAAAACGGAGAAGAGGAAGAAGTTAGTATTCTAACGCACCCCATTTGGTGGACTTTACAAAGCAATTTTCAATGTTAACTTAAGCAATTGAATTAGACATGCATGAATTATCAACTATTGCGTTTTAACTAATGTGACATGCAAGTTATCTTTTTATTAGTATATGCAATCTCTCCTCATTAATTATTTTGATAATATTTTAAAAACCCATTCATGTAAAAAAAAAACTCACATATCACTTCAATTGATATATAAAAATTGAAATTTAACTTAGTATCTCTAACATTATTATTATTATAAATATAGGTTTTATCTTCAGTCTGCTACGGATAGGAACACCTATTGTTAGATTTTTATTTTTATTTTTTGGTTGAAGAAATGACACAAACGTGTTAATCAATTGACGAGTCTGTCAGGTTCTTTGTTAATAACATACTTACAACTGGAGATGTTGGCAGATGGTTTAGGTGGGATAATTGTATCAGGCAATAATGTAATATGTTATGCTTACAAAAATATGTAAATGTACCATTAGCAAAGAAAATGTGCAACAAAAATGACGATGTATATTTTCTATTCAAATATGTATCCCTTATTTCAAATAAGTGAAGTGACATAGTAGTATGCGTATTCATTGAATTGTGGTCGTCAATTTAACTGAAATGTATTGTCGTTAATTTTGAAATACATGATTTATAATGATCAGATTTAGAATCCGGGTAATTTAATTTTCAAATATTATAATAGAATCAATAAGTAATTTTAACTACTCAAAACTGGTATCATACATAGACATAAGGTTGAAAAAAATACAAAACGCTCGTTTTTGTTGAATTCTTTTTTTTTTTTTTTTTCTTTCTATCTTATTTTTCTTTTTACTTTTCCCCAGAATTTTATATTTTTCGTTCTTGTCTTTTTATATCTTTTTTTTTCTTTTTTGTTCAAATTATTTTTTTTACAGATATCCTACTTGGATTTTTTTTCTAATGGTGTCCTCAAACTTATCTATTTCTTCATTTTAGTCTTTTTTTACCCTTTTTTTATTTTTGTTCTGAAATTTTTTCTTTTTATCCTAAAATTTATTTATTTTTTCATATATGCCTTTTTTTACTCCTTTTTTAAAATTTTTTTTTTTGCTCTGAAACTCTAGGCGTGTTTGGAACTCGTTCTAAAATGATTTTTTGTTTTCTATATGAAAATGGAAATGAAAATTTTTTAATCTCAGACAGAAATTATTTTTAAAAATGCGTTTGATAGTTTTATCAAGAGATTGTTTTCATTATATAAAAACACATTAATGTCTCTCTCTGTACTCGAGAGAGGAGAAAACGAAAATAAAAAATGAAAAATGACTAAAAGTCATTTTTCATTTCTCTCCCATTTTACACTAAACCAAACAATCAATTTCATTTCCGTTTTTTTATCTTTAATAGTGTCAAACATTGTTTTGTAATCGTTTTCATTTTATCTTTCTCAAAAAATATGAAAAACAAAAATCAGAACAATTCTAGACACGGCGTCTATTTCTTTATTTACGTTATTTTTGCCTTAAAATTTTTTTATTTCTCTATTTTTTATCTTTGTTTTAACCCTTTTTTAGTTTAGTCCTAAAATTTTATTTTTTTTATTCCTGCATCTTATGTCGTTGGGCAGAGAAAGATGTGAGAAAAAAAGGGTGAGACCGTGAGAGCTTATAGAATATTAATAGGATCCATTTAGTTTGCATTTGAGTTTTTAATACGAGTTGAGATTTGATTTTATGTGAAAACTTTTTACTGTAGTAAAAAGTTAGATATGACTGTTTTTAAGAGTTTTTTACTGTAACAAAACTCAAATTCTAAACTCAAAACAGTAAAATAAACAGAGCTATAATTTTTTCTTTTTTCTTGTTGAAAGGACGAAATTTGTTCCTGTCATTTACAGGCTTCTATATTGAGACAACAATCTTTTTTTTATTAATTTTATTCGCAGACCCCTATCTCCAATCTGCTCCCCATATTTTAAATTTGTGACGACCCTCCTATGAGGCCGCCACTGTAACTTAAACTTTAACTTGTACTTACTAGGGTTTCTTAAAATATGCGGAACATTTTTTTTTTTTTTTATATAAGAAGGAATACTTTCATAATTTGTAACAATAATTTCAAATAAGTGAATCACTAAATTTCTTAAAGCTTTTCTTAATTTTAGTTAAGATAAAACCTTTTAGGAATATCCTTCAAACGGAATAGCATTTGAACTCTTGTTTCAAATACTCTTTAAAAGCTTTTCTAAAACTAGTCATTTCAATCGGCCATCTCATTTGACTTTAAAAGGGATTTCGTGAGAAATCTTAAATTCAAGTACATCTTAAAGTCCTTCTAAAATTACTCATTTAAATCGTCATGTTTAAAATTCATTTATTTGTTGCATGTACTATTGCAACGTTCTAAAACTTAAATACTCAAAACTAGGGTTGTTAGCTACAACCTTCGTTTTCTTAACATATATATGTACGTATACTTTTTAAACATACATACTTGAAACCTTTGAATCATATAGACATATACATGATTTTTCTTAAACTTACGGCGGAAAATAACTGCGTGAGCGGTATCCATTCCCATCTCCACCATTCGTCCACCGCTCGCCATTGCCCTTCAAGAATTGCTGATAGGTTTCTTACCTACAACATGAACATATCTGATTGAGCTTTCGCTCAGCAAGTAGGAACTATATCTCACAAAATAACTGTAAGTACACATGAATAAATATGCATGAGCTGATTATGCTTAATTATGATGTCTTATCATAATCTTATTATCTTATCTTATCTTTCTTACTGATGAGCCCGAGTGCTCGCATACCACTTGCGCGCAATCATCGGAACGTGAGGGTTTGCAAGGTCCCCCACGACACCGTGATTATAACTTGAATGCCTCCCTTGAGTCGGAGGACATTATTGTTATTTTCTTTTTCTCCCTTGTGGAGCTGGAGTTACCTCCCTT
>NW_010364208.1:587563-588315 GCF_000414095.1 Morus notabilis
ATACTTAAAGCATAAACATGCATATATAACATGTGTAACTTTTTCTTTAAAATCTATTCATACTGTAGGCGAGATTCCTACTTACCTGATTTACAGAGCTGGAATCCACTTTTCGCCAAACAGTCTATTCTCTTACTTGCTTACTTTTGAAAATGAACACCCATTTAGAGTATGAGATTAGCTGTCGTTTGCTATTCTATTTTAGCAGCTTATGAAGGAAATCTAGCCCTTTACTTAAGGCGTGTATTCTTTTCCTTTACTGAAGGATAATTTACTATAAGGATCAATTTATTAAATCCTCAAAATCTTATTTTCCTTAATTGCCCTTAGGATACTTATGTCTAGGTTGAAAATCATTTACCCAATCTAGTAACTTATTCTCCATAATTTTTCCTCATTGGACTCATTATATTATTAAGGCCCAATTCGGCCTAGAAACTTATTCACGGCATTCTAGCTCTTAGGCCGTTGAAATTTAAACTCTAACGGAGTCTCTTAATTTAATGCGGGCGTTGGACCCACATCAAATCCTCAAAATTCTAAGGACCTATCGTGTTGGGCTTGTAAGTGCCCGTCGGGATGTTTTGCTCAAAAACTATTAAGCTTTTAAAAGAACTATCATTCAATTCTTTATAAAATGATAACTCACTCATTTAGTTACAAGCACTAAAATCCCATTGTAAAATCTCTTTTCGAATATCGACTTTTAAAAACTATTCCCCAAGTCGTTTTACGGTTGACTTGTAAACCAC
>NW_010364208.1:588369-588696 GCF_000414095.1 Morus notabilis
ATTCCTCATTAAAGTGAGGTCTAAAACCATATTATTTTACTGAAATCACATCTTGGATTCTTTGATAACCTTTTGTTAAAAACGTCACTATTTTAGTTTCGTTTTGTTAAAACTGTGCAGTTTTTGAAATCTGCATTTCACTGCATCTTGGAGTTGGATTTTGGAAATCTGTCCTTCACAACAATTCTTCGACTCGTCAAGATCTAAAATTGTCGTTTTTGGATAAAGTTAAAATTCAGCCTCTAAAGGCCTCGTTTGGCTGAAAATAGTGGCTGCTATTTTTTTTTCTTTTGCTGTAGCAATCCTTTTAAAAATGCTATAGAATTG
>NW_010364208.1:589258-589629 GCF_000414095.1 Morus notabilis
AAGAGTTTGAGAACTTACCCTTGAAGAACTCTCTCTCTCCCTTGAAAACCTTTGAACTCCTCTAAGATTTGTTAATGGCATGGAACTAGAAAGTATAAGGAAATTTAAGAGGAATATTTCTACATTTCAAACTTTACTAAAACATGAAAAAAGAGGGGATTTAGAGTTTCTTTACCCTCGGAGGAAATGCTTGTCTAGACTCCTCCTAGGCCCTTTGATCTCTTTCTTCTTCTTCTATGGTTTGCTAGTGGCTCAAGATTGGAAGAGTGGAGGAAATATTTGAGAGGAAATGTTGTAGGGTGGCCGGATTTTTGAGTGGGGAAAAAGCTAGGAGAAAAAAATGAAGCTTATCCTATGTTGGTTCCTTTTAT
>NW_010364208.1:592787-594334 GCF_000414095.1 Morus notabilis
TATTGTAATACTTTCTTGTTCTAACTTATTGTTGAATTCGAGACAAAACCACGTATCATGTCACGAATATTTGGGCATCTTCCCTGTTTAGACCTTGTTTTATAGGGTAACGAGACCCTTATGGGTCCAGATTTCGTACAATTTATTGTAACACATACTTCTACAAGATAAGGTTATGTTGTTTCCTGAGTTCTGTAAATGACTACTTGAGGTTTACAGACCTTATATTTATCTTTTAGACTTAATAACTGGTTTCCTTAAATACTTAACTCCTTAAGGAATACGTGTATCGGCCTCATCTGACATAACCTATCCCTTTTTCTGGAGCTTTAACTGTTTATGTTTCTATTACAAACATTCATAACTCTCCTTCAATTCTTGAAAGGATAGTTATTGCTTACGTAACTAGCTATATCATTTTTTTTCTTTGGGGTTACTAATGTAACCTTTAACGATGTGACACTCACTCAATTGTTATGTCTTAGGCTTTATGAGTCTTTCTAAGGGGTCTACCCTTTTCATTCTTATTTGGTGTCGAGTTCAAACTACTCTCAGGAGTATGAACTCATTTAAGGAGATACCATCTTCGTACTTTAGCATTCTTTCTTCTAATTTACTCTTTATATAATCAAGCTTTTAAGCTCATTTTATCTCGTGTTTACTTTCCTTAAAGAACAAATATCTTAAACTTATGATTCTGGACAATTCTAATAATTTCTCCTTAAAATAGGTATATTTCGAAGTATTATCTTTTGTTGATATCTTTGTTCTTAGGTAGGATCATCCGTCTTTCGATCCCTGTACCGGTCAGAGTATAGATCATAGTCTTAATGATTATACACTCATCATTCTTAGCCTAGTCCTCGACCTTTAAACTTAATAAGGTCATCCTTCTAGTGTAAAAATGATTACACTAAAAAAAATTCTTTCATTTTCTTTATATTCCTAAATTGATAATAAAGTTTCCCTATTTATTATCGGGCGCGGTATATATAAAACAAAATTCTTAAACCATTGCTACGTTTGATACCCCAATATCTTAGTTTTAACTTACTTATCATATTGACTAAGTTGTTAGTCTTTATTGTTCCTTTACTTATGCAAGAGATTCTCTCCCCCTTTTTTTTTGACTCTTTAAAAGGATTACATTTCATATCCTCCATTAAGAGTTTGATTTATACTTTGTGACTTCATAATATCTAATAATGATTCACACATTGATTCTGAGGTTTCTTATCTTTCTTAAGCTATAATCCCTTTTATCAAGAGATTTCACCTACCCAAGTTAATCTCATTGAGTAGATACGTAGATGAGCACATTAATTATTTTAATTGAGAATTACTATTCACGAGAATATTAAATCACCATAAGTTGGGTTCTTTGCATATCAATGACTGGGCAAAAACTGTGTCCTAATGCCTACTTAGCACATCTAATCCATGATTTTCTAATGGATAAGTTTATGGCAGTGTATTGTCATACCTTACTTGCCTACTTTATTGTGGGATGACTTATTTTCTGTCAATCGATACCTTCACTGTAAAGG
>NW_010364208.1:594490-595449 GCF_000414095.1 Morus notabilis
ACCTCCCTCAATATGTCCATGACCTTCGGTGTTCTTTTCTTATCACTTAAACTGCTACTTACATCTAAACTCATTGCATTAGTTCTTGTACCTATATCCAAATGAGATTCTCAACATCTAGAACCTCTTTTGCATTTATCTTTAACTTATAGTCTTTCTGAGTTACTTATCAACACATTCATACCCATAGGTACTTTCTATGAGATTGCTAACATTTCAAGGCTAGCAATGATTGTGTATTATATCTTAAGTGGGTTGCTTAACACCTACCATAAGCTGGTATTGCTTAATGTTGAAGCTATATTTCCTATATCGTATCTTGATATACATATATAGTCGTCGAACGTGGCCCACCTCTAGCTTGACGGTGTTACATCATCCATCTACTTATCAACGTCGCCTTCATGCTACATATTCATATCCTCTTTATGGATCTAGGCTGAAAAACCGCTATTAGCAAAGCAGTCATACGGGCTTCCTCGAAGGGAGTCTCGGTAGTAGTCTCTTTTCAACGGCTGTACGTGGCTCTGATACTTTGCTTGGCTTCAATACTTTGCTTGGCTTCAATACTTTACTTGGCTTCATAGTCCAGCAACGATCATTAAAGGAGTCACCTCAAACGATCACACTTCTCTAGATATCGTCTTGTCAGCCCAACAAATTAATGGTCATTGATAGGACGATCTTAATCGTGCGAACATATTAACTTTTAGTTGCTCGTTAAATAAGCGTTCACGTTTATTAACTACTATAATATACTTATCATAAACCATAATCATACTTTAACTTACTTGGACTATGGCGAAGCAGACGCGTGACGATGTGGAGTAGGATGGCAGGATACCGGCTCTGATACCAACTGTGACGACCCTCCTATGAGGCCGCCACTGTTACTAACTTTTTAACTTGTACTTACTGGGGTTTCTTAAAAAATGCGGAACATTTTTTTTTTTTTTTAT
>NW_010364208.1:597046-650118 GCF_000414095.1 Morus notabilis
AGCTTATGAAGGAAATCCAGCCCTTTACTTAAGGCATGTATTCCTTTCCTTTACTGAAGGATAATTTACTATAAGGATCAATTTATTAAATCCTCAAAATCTTATTTTTCTTAATTGCCCTTAGCATACTTATGTCTAGGTTGAAAATCATTTACCCAATCTAGTAACTTATTCTCCATAATTTTTCCTCATTGGACTCATTATAATATTAAGGCCCAATTCGGCCTAGAAACTTATTCATGGCATTCTAGCTCTTAGGCCGTTGAAATTTAAACTCTAACGGAGTCTCTTAATTTAATGCGGGCGTTGGACCCACATCAAATCCTCAAAATTCTAAGGACCTATCGTGTTGGGCTTGTAAGTGCCCATCGGGATGTTTTGCTCGAAAACTATTAAGCTTTTAAAAGAACTATCATTCAATTTTTTATAAAATGATAACTCACTCATTTAGTTACAAGCACTAAAATCCCGTTGTAAAATCTCTTTTCGAATATCGACTTTTGAAAATTATTCCCCAAGTCGTTTTACGGTTGACTTGTAAACCACCGTGAAACTATGTTGTAGAAACCCTTTTTTTTTGAAACCTTTCTTCACAGCTATTCCTCATTAAAGTGAGGTCTAAAACCATATTATTTTACTGAAATCACATCTCGGATTCTTTGATAACCTTTTGTTAAAAACGTAACTATTTTAGTTTCGTTTTGTTAAAACTGTGCAGTTTCTGAAATCTGCATTTCACTGCATCTTGGAGTTGGATTTTTAAAATCTGTTCTTCACAACAATTCTTCGACTCGTCGAGATCTAAAATTGTCATTTTTGGATAAAGTTAAAATTCAGCCTCTAAAGGCCTCGTTTGGCTGAAAATAGTGGCTGCTATTTTTTTTTTCTTTTGCTGTAGCAATGCTGTAGCAACCCTTTTAAAAATGCTATAGAATTGCTGTAGCAATATTCTAATATTGCTGTAGCAATCTTTTTGAAAAGGTTTTAGGATTACTGTAGCAATCTCTTTTAAAATGCTGTAGGATGCTGCAGCAAATCTTCTTTTAAAAATGCTGTAGGATGCTGCAGCAAATCTTCTTTTAAAAATGTTGTAGGATTGCTGTAGCAATGCTGTAGCAATCGTCCCTTTTTTTCTATTTCTGAAACTATGTTTGACAGCCCGTCCGTTTTTGCAAACTAGCTTCAAACTTGCTTTTAGAGTTAAAATTGGGTTTTGTCATAGTCATAGAAAATGTTCAAAACATCGAGGGCTATAAGTTCAAGCTTTGAAACATTGAAAAATCTCGCTCTAGGGTTCTTATTTTCGCGTTCAAAGTAACCGGAAATTTTTCCTCTACCCGGAAATAAGCAAACTTAAATCAAGCATAATCATACCACATTAAACTAACCTCATAACTCACAAAACCAACATAAAACTCACACACCCTTATTACAACACATCTTCCTCAAGAACCACAAATTTACATCCATAAATCCAAGCTTAAAGTTGGCTAGAAATTAATGGAGAAGAGTTTGAGAACTTACCCTTGAAGAACTCTCTCTCTCCCTTGAAAACCTTTGAACTCCTCTAAGATTTGTTAATGGCTTGGAACTAGAAAGTATAAGGAAATTTAAGAGGAATATTTCTACATTTCAAACTTTACTAAAACATGAAAAAAGAGGGGATTTAGAGTTTCTTTACCCTTGGAGGAAATGCTTGTCTAGACTCCTCCTAGACCCTTTGATCTCTTTCTTCTTCTTCTATGGTTTGCTAGTGGCTCAAGATTGGAAGAGTGGAGGAAATATTTGAGAGGAAATGTTGTAGGGTGGCCGGATTTTTGAATGGGGAAAAAGCTAGGAGAAAAAAAAATGAAGCTTATCCTATGTTGGTTCCTTTTATAGGCAACTTGGAAATTATTTTTTTAACACCAATTCCACTCCATCATTCAACCAAATTTTTGGTTCAAATCCCCCTTTCTTGGCCGGTTTTGGAAGGAGAAAAGAAGAAGCAACTTTGCCATTAATTCCCCTTCAACCACTAACATCACATCACCTTAACATAAAGTCCTCTAGCACACTCCACTAGCCAAAGGTTTGGCTCTATTTTTTCATGCATGGCCGGCCAAGTGGAGGAAGAGAGAGAAAAATCTTACCTACCCCATTGTACTCTTGTCCACTTTCTTAAGTTTCCCTTTGAAATTGATAAAAACTATACTGACTATAAGAAGGTAACTTAGCTGACATGAATTCATTTCCATTTCTGACGGTTCCTTTTTCTAATGCTTATTTACAGTTAAATGTGAAATCCTCGACTGCTTTGGATATCACATTAAATTCTTATTCGCGTAATATCTTGAACTGTTTCCAGTCTTGAAATTAATTCTAAACTAAACAAATTCTAAATTTAACTTTCCTGCGTTAATTCCCGGAAATGACGTTGTTTCTGACGGTGTCAACTCCCGAGTTCACATTGTACCTTTCTACTATGGGTATTTATATTCTGACTTTAACCTAGCTGTCTGGCAATAAGGATTTTCTCTTCTTTTAAAATGTCAGTGCGTTTTTTTTGTACGCTGCTAACATCATGCTGTGTTTACAGATTCTTGAAATTAAGATTCTCAAAACTATACTTGTACTGAAATTATTCCTCCTTAAAGTACGGCGAGAATTTATCGATAGAATTTACTTGATCGAAAACATGAACTTAACATGAAATCTGCTACAGAATTCAGGAATACATATATTAATTCCATAAATCCTTCAGTCACATAATATTTGTCTAAGAAAATCCTTGGCTTAAATACATAAATTGTATTATTTAAGGTATGGGATTTTCTCAGTCATTACAAAATTAACACCAACACTTCTATAGAGTAAAGGAATCTCATTAGTCTACCCTCACTCTAATCCGGCCCTTCATTTTTAATTGAATGGCTTACATTAATGACCCCGCCGGATTAAAGACTATTCATATATATGTGTATATATATACATTTTATGTTAACAGACTAAATAGAGTTTGAGTTTGTAATCCCAAAATTTAGTGAAAAGTTTTGCAACCATATTTTTAAACTCTTAATTTCGGTAAATTATCTTTTTTTTAAGGAACTTGCATTTAAACAAAAACTGAGAAATAAAATACACAATATAAGGCTAATGACCTATACACCTGAAGCTTGAAAACGGAGAAAATCTCAACACACTAAGAATGTGCACACCTGGGGCTCGATTTGAAAAAAACTCTCTCAACAAGATAACTTTCCGAGTTCTAGAGGAACCAATCACCAACCCGCCACATAGAGGGGACACTAACAACACGACATATATAAAGTTCTAACAGGACCAGAAAACCCATACCATTTGTAAACAACCTAATGAGGGGGGAAACACAACCAAAGCCGGAGAGTTGGGAAATCACCTCCGTTATTACAAAATAAAGCCAAACACATGCCCATGACCAGCAAGCAACTAAGGAATGGCGATAACGCTATCTTTATTACACGTCAAACACGAAATCAGTTGCTAAAACAAAGAGATACCCAAAAAAACACTGATCGAATTTTTGAGGGACAACCGGGCGCCACCAAGAAAGAGCGAGAGAGCTGCAACAAACTAAGTGATCCGAGAAGATACCGAAAAGGGCATGAGCCACCACTTCCATCTGCTACCTCCGCCAAAAGGACGAGCCTCATGGCCTATGCAACCGTCGCTCCAAGAGACTCGAAACCCCCACCAGGCGGAGGAGAACCAAAACACCCACACAACATCAAAGTTCCCATCTGCCTCCAAACCGCGAGGAGGACCGCAACCACTTCACTCCCTCCATGAAGTAACTCGGTCTCCCTCCACGAAGTAACTCGGTGCTCTAAATTACGCACACCAATTGAAATTCAGATAGAAACGAGAGGCAAAAGCGTTAAATAACCTAAAATACATAGTGGTCTAATGTTCAAGAAACATAATATACATTAATTTCTTAACTGCAAATAGTATATATTCTTAAATTACAATAAAAACTCATTTATTATGATTTTTAAGGGAACTATACATGTCGTTTAATTTGCTGTTGGAACTAAGAGTAAGAAAAAAACTTGACGAATATAAGTAGTGAAATTAAGAAAAAGAAAATAAAAGGGTTAATCTCTTAAATAGGCTCTGAGATTTATCTTCAATTCCAATTTAGTTTCTGACTTTTAAAACGTCTCACAGTTAGTCATTGAGATTTTATTCTGTTTTAGTTTTGGTCATTCAGTTAACTTGGTGTCAAATATTTGACGAAATCTGTGTAAATTAGGTACTAAAATTAAAAATAGCCAAATTTTAAGGATAATTTGTTGAAATTAACTTTTAGTTATTATATTAATTTAGCCCTTTTCACAAATTCTATTAAATATTTAATACTTAATTAATATAAAAATCAAAACTAAAATAAAATAAAACTTTAAAGAACATAATGAAAGTCAAGAATCAAAATGAGATTAATGTCAAACCTCAAGAATCATCTCTGAAATTAACCTAAAATAATTAAAATAAAAAAATAAAATAAAGAGAGTTTTGTTCTTTCCCTCTTTCTTTTTTTTTTTTTTGTCGTTTTTGCCTCTCTCCTCATGCTTGTGGGACCCACTACACAGCTGTACCCCATTTCCTCAACCCTAAATCTAAAAACTCAACCCGCCGCAGCTTCTCTCACAACCCCCTCCCTCTCCTTCCATCAAACTCAGATTTAGGCCCCGTTCATTTCACCGATTTGAGTTTAGAATTCGAGTTTTGCTACAGTAAAAAGTTCTCAGAAACAGTCACATTTAACTTTTTTGCTACAATAAAAAGCTCTCACACAAAATCACATCTCAACTCGAATTATAAACTCGAATCAGCGAAGTGAACGAACCCTTAGAATGCATTTATTTTCTGTATTCATTCTTGATTTTAAATTATAATTTATAATTTTTTATAATATTTTATCTCATAAAATATACACGTAAAATAATAATAATTTTGAATTATAATTTTAAATACACGAACAAAACCCTGTTACTGAATCATGATTTTCTACCACCCCTCTCTCTCTACCTTGCCCATATCCGTCGCGTTAGTTTTTTTTCTTGGTGTGAGGTACAGATTTCGTTTGATCTGCAGGCTATTTTTTATGTTATTTTATTATTATTATTATTATTATTATTTTTTGTATCTAAGATTTTCTACGAATTTTTTTAACCTTTAAAATCTCTCTATTCCAAATGCAGCAGTTGTTTCGGTTTGGTCTTTTTTAAAACTCTGATGGAGGCTGAATTCCCCGTAGACGATGATGAATATGAAGACTGACAAATGGATTTGTCTGCCAAGACTTGTCTTCAAATTCCACTACAAATAGGTATGTCATGCTTTGAAAATGTTTCATCATTATTTTTTTTTTTCACATTACTAAACAATTTTTTCAGAAAATGGAATCCATCTCTTAATAACGTTTCTACCACTTTATTCTTTTTTTTGCCCCTTTTTTGGTTCCAAAACAGTAGAAAACTGTGCGTGTATATATGTGTGTGTGTGCATATATATATATTTATATTTTTTTTCTTTTTCTTTTTGAGCCTAAACTCTGGGTACCAAACAATAGAGGCCCTGAATTTGGCTGGTAATGTAGTTTAGATTTTCAGATTAGTGCTTGTAGCTCATAGTTCAGATTCGTTGTTTATTGGAAGCCTGATGTGTTGCTAACTTGGTGGCTCGAGGATTGGTTATTGTACTTGCTGTTGGAGAACGAATGGAATGATTATGAGTTTTTAGCACAGTTGTTCCCTGAACTTGTCGTGTTTTTACTGATCTCTGAACTTTTAATTTTGGCATTTAACCCCTGAACTTGCTTAACCGTGACAATTTAACACATTTGACTAACGTCTGTTGACGGATTCGCCAACATGAGATGCACATGTGCATATCTGAAGGGGTAATGCTGGTATTTTAACTCCACTCATGCGAATAGCACGTTATGGTTATTTATTAGAAGGGAATATAGACTGCCAAAGAACATTTCGTCCTTAACAAGTTTTTTCCCTGCCTCTGTTTGGCTTGGTTATCTAGTAAGGATCGAGAGTGCAAAACTGAGGAAGTTTCTTATCTTGGACATGAATGGAATTTTTGTTCATATTGTTGAAGCTAGTTCTGTTCTAAATATTATAAAGCACATGGCAGTGTATCAGGAAAAAAAGGTGAAATTGACATTTCAACTTTTTTTGTTGTTATTATGATAATCAGTGATGTTATACTTTTGTTGTTATTTATTCTTTTTAAGGATTCATACTAACATATGAGTGTGTTATTTCTTCTCAGTTTTTATGAGGCCATACCACTTTAATTTTCTAGTATTTTGTCTCACGAAATTCAACGTTGCTATATATGGTCATCAAGACGCATGTAATATTCAACTTAGGAGTTGTGTGTTTTGTTTATTTTTGTTTACTTGAAATGTGAAGTTCACTTGGCAATGACAAGTTACACTTTGTTTTTTTTTTTTTTTTCCATTTTGCAGGAAAAACCTACAGAAAGTGGTTAAAATGTTTCTTCTTCTTCAAGACAAGTTGATATTTTGTTTGGTAAATTTATCTTAACCATTTTAAGGAATTTTCTTTGAATATTCTTCAGAGAAAATGAAACTAAATTACTCTTATTTTTTAAGAAAATTTTCATTCTATATATATATATATATATATATATATGATTTATGCAGGGCCAGGAGCAATGCAAGAAGATATAAGGGAGGGCAATCCTGAAAACCCCATATTTCTCAAGCAGCTTGAGGAAGCTTGAAAAATTCATGAAAAATATAATGCAACTAATACGTTATTTGTGGACGATAGTCCATATAAAGCAATCTGCAATCCGGTCAGTTGTAAAGAACTCTTTTTTAATTCTCATTTTGTGAGCCATACAAGTTGAAGCAACATTATAGATGCTTACCACTCAAATATATATATATATATATATATATATATATATAGATGCTTATAGAATGAAAACTCTAATGATGTTTGTTCATTTTGTGATTGATAGTTTAGGTCAACAGTGGAATTTTTCTCCCGAGTTATGAATATATAGCAACTTGTGATATGTCACTAGGTAAGTTATTTATAATGGAATTAAACATTATGGTTTGTTATGGAATTGAAATTATGGTTTAAATTATTCTTGATGTCTTGTTGGCTCACGTAGGACTCAGAGGTCATCTCCGGACTTATTTTGAGGGTTTGGCAGAGGTTAAAAATGTACAAAATTATGTAGAAATGAATCCATTTGATCAGTCGGCCATTACAGAGTCGCATGAAGAATGGAATAACTATCAGCAACTTTTGAAAAATGTATTTTAATTCTGAAGAATGAAGAAGAATGCTCATATTCAGTAATACAAAGAACTAATTTGAAAAAAAAAGAGAAAAAAAAAGAAACTTTGATGTTGCTATTAAAGGGGTTGTTCTTTTACATTTTTGAGTTAGGGTGACTTGAGTGATCATCTTGAGTTGAGTTTGAGTTGAAGTTGTAACTTGAGTTTGTGTTTGGATGTGCACATTTGAATTATAATTTGAATTGAGAATCTATTTGAGTTTATATTTGGGTAGGTCAAAATTTAAATTTGTATTTAATAGTATTTTAATAAAAGCTCAATGGTGATGAAAAATTTTAATAGGGTATATGAGTGGAGTTTTATTCATTTTTTTCGTTGTCAATGCATAAAAAAAATAATCTCAATCAAAATTAAAATGAAAAAGTTGTGACATTTTTAAGAATAGAAAAAATATTGTTCATTAACTTGAGTTTGAGTTTAGTTTCAAATTCAAGTTCAAACTCGAGTTTAAACTCAAATTTTATAAAAGAATATGAACTTGAATAAAATTGTAATTCGAGTTTAAATTTTTCTAAGTTTCGTTGCAAAAGAACAACTCCGAAGTAATTTTAGCTGTGATTATACTATGTGGACTTGTTCAGTTGCATTTTGGATTTAGGGTGATTTGAGTTCAGTTCTTACGTTGAGTTTGAATTAGAACTTGAGTTTAAATTTGTAACTTGAATTTAAATTTATAACTTGAGTTTGTGTTTGTTTGTACCAAAACTTGAGTTGTGAACAGTTGATAGAAAATGTATTTTTTTATTTTATTTTATTTTATTTGAATTAATGCAATTGAATATGATAAAAAATAGCAGGAAATGGTCAAATGGCTAGAAGAGCAAGAATACTCATATCTCACTTAAAAAAAGGGGGTGAGGTTTGTAATTGAACCAAAAAAAAAAAAAAAGAATCAGATGATATACTAGTTTTCTTAAATGGATTTATAACATAATAGTTTAGGTTTTTTTAGAACATTAACCTTAAAAATGGATTTTTATTTTATCGATTTTAGTTTTGTCCAAAAATGGTTTTTTTTTGCCCTTTTTTATGTTCAGATCAATCGTGATCAACGTCGGTGTTGGATCGCGGATCTGAGGCGGCGTCAAACGTGCGGACTCACCGAGATTGGGCGGCGTGGGTGGGTTGGGTGTGTAGGGTCGAGCTCCGTTCACGGGAGGCGGGTTGAGCTTGCCGTCGTTGGTTTTCACAGGGAAGAGAGCTTCATTGGGTTTTCCGACAAGGAGCTTGACACGAGAAGGAATATGAATTGTAGCGGATTAAAGTCAAGAGTTAAACTCGAATTCAAGGGGGCGGTTGAACTCGAGTACGCACGTGAGAATGGGTTGGTGACTTGAATTAATTTTCAACTTGCCAACGGCTAAACATGAACTTGAGTCATTTTCATCACTCGAGTTTTTAAGTGCTTCCGAACAACCCCTAATAGTACGTTCATTTCACAATTCAAGTCATAAGTTAAGTTATGATTTGAGTTCTGTATATGAGAGAAAAATACTGTAATAAAAAAGTTAAATTTAAATTTTTAGAAGAAAAAACACTGTAGCAATAAAACTTGAGTTGTGAAATGAACAATACTTAATGGTTGGTTTGTGTTTTCTTTTTCTTTTTCTTTTTCTTTCAAGATAGATACATATACTTACGGGCTATAAAGGATGGATTTATGTGGTAGTAGTATTAATATGTTAATTTAAAATCTCATCTCCTTAATAAATATTAATAAAGTCAATAATAAATAGTTGTATTAATATGTTAATTGCTTATTTATTTATTTTTTCACAGATAGAACATATGCTTTTTAGTTGTAAAGAATGGTTTTCTCTGGGAGAATGAAGTTTACACATACTTAACAGCTGTAATCAAAGCCAAAAAAATGATCTTTGCTTTAGTTCATAATAGTATATTTTTCTAATTTAAAATATTTTTAACCAGCTTTTAACATTGATTGCTTCTTCTATTTAATTTTAAGAAATGTTACTTTTATCAAGGCGTTCAGGGATGCTTCCAACAAAAAAATTAGAACACTGGAGCATTAAAAACAATTAAATATGATTTAATAGATGCACTTGGAATGGATTATTCAGAGCAGACATGTTTCTTTAGTTGTAGCGCCTTCATTCTTAGTTTTGCTGTGTCCTAAGAATGCTGCATATTGCTTTGAGTGATTATTGATAACTGCATTTTGTCTTTCAGCTCCGTCATGGCACGATCGAAACCTGCCAAGCAAACTTGCCTCCATCGTACGCTAGATTTAAACTTCTCTGTTGAGGACTATTTTCGTGAGGCTATTAAAAAAGCGACCGATTGAGCCATGATGCTTGAGATGGAGCGAAAGGATTTCCCGGCGGAGCACTGCACGAAGTGCCTCATTGATCAGGGAGTCTCTCTTTTGTTTAAGTCTCCTTTCTCTCCGTCAAGAGGTTGGTTGGAGTGTATGCGTTCTGTGCTCCGTCACAAGAGAACGAGAGAGAATTTGGAGGCTGCTGAAGTACTCCCTTTTCTTGTCGCCTCCAGCGCCTTAAAAATAAGCCGAGATTAACGAGATGAATACACGTTTGGAGATCTTTAAGATTCCTAAGAGCAGTTTAGGAAGATTGCACGCTAAAATTTGAAAAACCGTTACAAATTTCCCATCCTTCTAATTATTATGAAAATATTTAAATCCATAAAATAAGAGGAAATTTTTGAAATGGTGTATCATTTGTAGGGATAAATCATCCACTTTTAAAAGATAACTACCCATTAAAATTAGTAACCCTATTATTTTAATTTTAAAATTGGGAGAAAAGATGAAATAAAATTATAATTTATTTGGGAAAACTTAAGTCCCGTTCATTTCGCTGATTTGAGTTTAAAATTTGAGTTTTGCTATAGTAAAAAATTCTAAAAAATAATCACATCTAACTTTTTTGTTACAGTAAAAAATTCTCACACAACATCATATCTTAACTCGAATTAAAAACTTGAATTAGCGAACGGGACGGGCCCAAAATTGCTAACACCGAGATCACTTCAAGAGGGAAAGTGAAGAGACACGATTGAGAGTGGGAATAAGAAGAGAAAACTCTCTGAAATAAGTTATTTGCACCAGTAGAGAGAGAAACTCATTCTAAAGTTTCAAGAAAACTTCGAGAGAGAGAGAAAGAAAACCGAGGAAAGAGAAAGAGAATACGAGAGAAAGTAAGAAAAAAATTAGCGAAAGCAGAGAGGAATATACTGATTTTCATCGTTCTCACCAAAAGTTTGAATCTTCCGCGTGATTTGAGCATCGATTGTGATCGGTGGGAGAGAGAAGAAGAAGAATCGGTAGATTTTACAGAGAGAAAATCTTCAATAACTAAAAAAAAAACAGCCTCAATCTCCTTGTTGTTTTAGGTTTCACATAGATAATCTATATTGAGCTTCAAATAGAGAAGTACGAATTATATTTATACTTGTTAGCCGAAAAAAGAAAGAAAAATACATTTGTCCTTGTTTAATGGTCTTTCGCTTATTTGAAATGTAAAATTCGGAGGAGTTAAGGATCTGTTACGATTATTTTCTTCATTCATTTCGTTTTCTTTACAAATATTTTCTGGAGAACCAAATAATCATTTTTTCAATTACTTCTGTAATTGAGATTTTTTTTTTTCAAAAAAAACAAAAAACTTTTCCATTCGAGTTCTAGTGAAATTTCATTCTCGAGCTAGAAACCGACGTTGGTTTATGTTAAAGGATGTCGTTTAATATTTGCTGTCAGTAAATTGGGCAGTCCAACCAAAAAGCCCATCCCATGTACAATAAGTAGAAATTTTTAACATCTTTAAAAATATTTCATTCAAAAAATCATTTTTTTCAATTACTTCTACAATAAGTCGAGAATAGTGGCGCTTAGCTTGAAAATTTTTATCTTCATCTTTTTTTTTTTTTTTTTTTTTTTTTTTTTTTTTTTTTCGGAAAACGGAATAGTATAATTGTAATGACTTCAATTATACTATTCTGTGGTGATGCATATTGGTGATGTTAAGGCCACGAAAGCAAGAAGATCACTCTACACCACTCTGTTTATTTTGTTGTACTCAATCCTTCCTCTCTCTTTGTGATGTTCACAATGTATTCTGCTTTACTTGGCGTTTCATGCTTCTATTAATGCCCTTAATCCTTTTTATTTGTGCCTTAAATCTGTCTCTGTTGATCAAAATTGGAAATGAACGCTGCGAGCTACCTGTTTCTATGGCGCGGGGCATTTCCAGGCCTAATGAACAATGCCTTTTGGTAGCATATTGGAGGAGCATCCAGTGATTGTGCGATCGGACGTGGCTAACTGTAATATCATGTTGCCAATATGAGAACTAAGGATATGCTTCTCCAATGCAAAAAGCTCCTAAATCAGAACCCAAAGTCGATCCAAAAAAAAAAAAAAAAAAAAAAAAAAAAAACAACCAAAAAAAAAAAAAAAAAAAAAAAGAAAAAACCAGCCTCGTATTTACTCCTAAACTTACTCCTCAACTAATCCTAACCCCCAAATTTGAATTTTTACTCCTCTCCTGAAAATTAAAATTGCTTGCCCAAAAAATCTCCCTTCAATCAGTCCTCTCCGGCCTTCCCCGTCAATCTGTCATCTCTTTTATGTATGTAACTAGTTTTAGAAATGTGCTTCGCACGTATTATTGTGTTATAAACACATAAAAAGTTTATTGTTTAACGTACTATGAGAAATTTATTTATACAATTATTTAAGGATTTTTAAATCTATTTCAAAAATAAGTTTTTAAAATTTTAATTAAAACAAGACTCATTTTCTATTTTAAACACTCAGTAATAAAAAAGATCCATATAAATGTAAATTAAAAGAAAACAATTTAGTACAAAAAATGTATGTGTAAAGACGACTTTTGATATGATAGAAATTACATGAAAAACAATTTAAGTATAGACATATTTGAAGAAAAGTATTCTAACATTGATAAAAAAATAAAGGGATATTTACATTTTTATACCCTATATTTTAAGTTTATTCAAAATCTATACTTTCAATTTTTGATCTTATCAAATGTATACCTTTAAATTTAATTTAATATATAAATATATCTTTTATCTCAGTCAATAATTGATTTTGACCTTTAAAATGTCCAAACTATCTTTAAAAAAAGAGAGAAAGTAAAATTAAAGGGTGCGTTTGGAACTCGTTCTAAAATGATTTTATTTTCTGTATGAAAATGAAAATGAAAACGTTTTCATTTTCATTTTGAAATTATTTCTAAAAATGCGTTTGGTAGTTTTATTCAGAGATTGATTTCAGTTTTAAAAAAAACTGAAATTGCGTTTGGTGGTTTAATTTTTGAAAATATGTAATAGTATTTAAAATAATAATATATTAAATAAATAATAATTGAATCCCAAATAAAAACACTAATAATTAATAAAATAATTTAAATTACATTACAAATAAATAGTAAATAATTTAAAATAAGATAACTTAGTGATTGATTAGTAAAAAAAAAAGTTTACTTAGTGAATAATCTTAGCTTATATTACTGCCGTATATACGAATCTCACATTTGATCAGCTAAATGATTGCTAAATTAACCATGTGATTACGTTGTCGCCGACCATCCATTTCGGATGTTTCTGCTTCTTGTGCGTCCATACCCTGTTGTTGTCCCTGTTGCCCTTCTTGTTCTTCCTCAATATCTTCTAAGGGCAAATCGACATCATATTGTCTAAATAGAGGATCATCTCGTGCGTACATCTTAATTAAATTGTAGATCACACAATAAGCAATTGGTATAAGCGATTGTCTTGGCATCTAATAATTGGTCATAAGCCTAAGAATTTTTAACATTACTTTGAAGACCCCAAAGCACCTCTCTATGCAATTACACAGTGAAGAGTGATAATAATTTATTAAAAAAGAATCAACATACATAAAAATCCTTTTTTAAAGTGAAAATTTTCCATTTAACAAAATTAAGGACATTCACTCAAAGCAAGCATTAAAAAGGCCAGCGACAGTAAGAGTGCGTTTAGAATTGGTTCCAAAACGTTTTTGTTTTTTGTATGAAAATGAAAACGAAAACGAAAACGTTTTTATTTTCATTTTAGAATCATTTCTGAAAATGCGTTTGGTAGTTTTATTCTGATATTGTTTTCAGTTTTAAAAAAAATTGAAACTGCGTTTGGTGTTGAAAATATCCGGGAGAACAAAAACCAATACCACCTGAAGAAAAGTCACCACCCTCCAGTTGCCTCGACCGACCACCTCCTATCATTATTTCTCTGTGTCCAAATCCTCGCATAAAACACCCCAAAAATCACAATCCACCCTGCGGCAACAATACTCTTCAGCACCACAATCTACCCGTGTTCTCATCAATGTAATCCCAAAATCTTGTTCAATTCCATTGCCATGTTATGAAATCCTAACTTTTCTCTTTCTTCTTTTGGATCTAATGCATATTTACTCGATTTTCCACCTACTGTGACTACGACCCTTTATGCGGCTGTTTTGCTCGGTGAGAATTGTATAAAATTGAACAGAAAAACTACCCTTTTGAATTCCAAATCTTCCATCAAATAATCCACAAAAAAGGGAAATTTCACACTCCAGGCATCATTGGGAAAATATTTTTAGGGAAAAAAGGAAAATAATACCGGTAATTTCCTTTATCAATGTTTTCCCCCCTTTTTCCATTAAAAAAACAAAAGAGAAACACACAAATACCATAGACGAAGCTCAGAAAACTCATTGAACACAAAGCCGAATTCGATTTTTGTTGAAACTATTTTTCGGATGAAAAAGAAAAGAAAAAAATTGAAGCAATAGTGAAAGTAGTTTCTGAAACAAAAGCGGTGGAAATCAGAAGACGAACCTGAGAAATTGATTGCATCTGGGCGTTGGCGAGGTAGAGGACGAGGTGCTCCCTCTGGTTCCGAACGCTATCGTTTTGGAAGCCGAAGAATAGGGCGAGCCAATTGAGGAGGTTCATGTGAGGGAGCCATTGCGCGAACGGCGGCCGACGGAGGTTCCCGACGGGCCGCCCCGCCGCCGCGGCTCGAACCTTTGGGTACCGCAACGACGGATGGTTCGCGAGCAGGTTGTGCACCGGGATTATATTGTACGGCTCCGACTCCGGGTCTCCCGCGGCGCCGCCGGGCCCAGACGCGACGGTGGGGATGGCCGCTGGTGGAGGCTCATGAGAGAGAGAGAGAGAGAGAGAGAGGAGAGAAATGCTTCGAAAGATGCAAATGGGAGAAGAAAGAAACAAAAACGAAAACGGAGAAAACGATCTTAATTCGTTTTCAGATTTTCAAAAAAAGACAAAAACGTTTTTGTTTTCAATTTTTAAAAAATTTTACACTAAACGCATTTTGTTTACCCATTTTTATTTTTTAACCTTGAAAAACGGGAAAAACGGAAACAAAAATGAAACCAAACAGGCCCTAATTTTTTCTTACGGAAGTATATTTGAAAAATCAAGATAACTCATACAACCTCACACCAAAAAAAAAAAAATGCTAATGTTTAACAGTCAACCAATTATGCTAAAATTAACATACGCAAGGAGCATAAATTATATTTCCAAAATAATACTTAAGAACACAAAATAACTTCTCAACATTCAAGCAAGGCTTAGTTTAGTAATGCTGTGGATTTTAAAAAAAGTGCTTTTAGCTGTGCTGAAAGAAAAAGCTGCTGTTCTAAGAAGCAGTTGGGTGTTTGGTAAATTGTAATTATAGTAGCTGTGCTGGTTCCAAAATCAATAAATAGCGTTTGGTAAATTTTAAGGTGGAATTACTGTGGGTATGTAAAATGACCAAAATAGACATGATATGAAATTTAAATATATATAATTATTTTTGGTATTTAAAAATACTTGTTTAACTTTAAAAACACATAATGTTTTGATTTTGAATTTTTTAACAATAAATTTATGATAATTAATTCTCTTTTTTTTTTTTTTTTTTCATTTCTTCATTCACAATATAATTACAACTAAAAGAAGCATTAGTGACAATTACTCAGGGACAGTTGTAGTCTTCGAGTTGTGGAATTATTTTTGGCATAGAACTTTGCCTTCTCAAAAATATCAATTGGCCCCATCGATGCTAATGTTTAACAGTCAACCAATTATGCTAAAATTAACATACGCAAGGAGCATAAATTATATTTCCAAAATAATACTTAAGAACACAAAATAACTTCTCAACATTCAAGCAAGGCTTAGTTTAGTAATGCTGTGGATTTTAAAAAAAGTGCTTTTAGCTGTGCTGAAAGAAAAAGCTGCTGTTCTAAGAAGCAGTTGGGTGTTTGGTAAATTGTAATTATAGTAGCTGTGCTGGTTCCAAAATCAATAAATAGCGTTTGGTAAATTTTAAGGTGGAATTACTGTGGGTATGTAAAATGACCAAAATAGACATGATATGAAATTTAAATATATATAATTATTTTTGGTATTTAAAAATACTTGTTTAACTTTAAAAACACATAATGTTTTGATTTTGAATTTTTTAACAATAAATTTATGATAATTAATTCTTTTTTTTTTTTTTTTTTTCATTTCTTCATTCACAATATAGTAACAACTAAAAGGAGTATTAGTGAGTAATCAATTTGTTGAACAAAAAAGTCATTCTATGTTTAAAAACTGACAGAGTTATTAAAAAAATTAAATCGTGTTTATTAAAACAAAAAAATGTGTCGTATTAGAACCATCTAGAGAATGGAAAAACGAAATGTGTCGCCCTATATAGTGTGCAAAACAACACCAAACATGACTCATATTAAGGGTACCAAAAAATGGAAGAAAATATCAGAAGATAGAACAAAGATACACAGTTATATTATCAACATTACCAAGAAATAACGCCAAGTACATAAAAGAAGATGACACCATTAACAGATTAATTTATTATGAACTTGAATTTCTTGAATTTGCACCATAAATACCTTCAAACAGATAAATTTATTCTTGTGCTGTTATGACTTGTAAGCCCCAATTGCTCGAAGTTTCTATAATATTTAAACTTGAGACCAAAATGGATTGTTTAGAAGGATGTTCAAGAATGTTGAAATGTGATCAATAATAGCACTATTGTAGCAATCACAACTTGCCCACTATTCTAAACTAGAGGGTGTCACCCGGAGCATACAAATGTCTTCTTAGAAACTACCAATAGGAAGTATTTACTTCCTTATAAAGTATCTCAAATGCAACTGATGAATCCCTAATGTAGTTTGGAATGAGACTTCTAAATCTTTCCTGTCCAGTTGTATCCCTGCCCAAAAATCAAATAAAAAGAGTTGTAACTTGCAAGGAAAAGAATTGAAAAGGGCACATTGTAGCATGTTCAACCTTTTCTGTAAATGCTGTTGTATGTTAAAAGACCAATTAGAAACCCTTGTAGCATAAAACAACATAGCAATGACCACATTAGCTGATAAATGTGAAATTTTGACATACTTGAAGTAACATTTTCACTAACAACATCCGGTTCCAACTCCAAACCCGGCTCTAACACTTGTAAATTTTAGTATCATTTGCATTCAGTATCCCATGCAATGGGCTAGTAATTTTAAAGTCAAGTCCTATAAAAACAAAATGCACTGTCCTCAACAAAGGCAAATACTTGTTCAATATTCACAACCATAATCCTAAGTATTTTAACAAAACCTCAATACCATGAAACCAAATTTTCACCTTCAATTCACCAATTGTAAAGACTGACCTTTCTTTCATAGTGACAAGTACGCAATGGCAGCAAATACACCAGCAAATGAAGCCCCACATCCCCAATTGTAAACACTTACCAATGGGCTTCACATGCTACATGGCAAAGCAAAGTGAACCGAAACTGTAAAACCAAATGAGAATAAACTACTTATGGTATGCTGGATGGTTCACAAACACCTGTAACAAAGAGGAAAAGCACTCAAGGGAATAAAGGAAACAAATAGGACTTACATTATATGAATAAACTACTTCTATAAGAAGCCTGCAGATTTCTTACCCAATCGACACCTTCCCTATACTCATGGAAGAAGGCGACCTCTTGCTCTCCTCCAAAGCAAGGCACCTTGATGCGAGATTCCGTGTCAACAACACTTGCAAATTTGATGTCTGCAGCAGTGCCATTAAGATATCTCGGAGAGACAACCATAGCACATTGACCGTGGGAAGCTAGTACAATAGGCAAAGAACCAAATACAAAATACAATCCCTCACACACACACACACACACGTAAATACAAACATATATATCCACACACACACGTAAATACAAACATATATATCCATACACACACCCCACGTATATACCTACAAATACAAACTTAAGTCCTACAAATACACACGTACATACCTACAAACTTAACTCAAATGAAAAGAATTAAGTCGTATTCATTAAGTTTACTACAATTTGATCTCGTACTTCATCCATTTCCAGTGATAGTAAAGCTTCATTCTCTTCTACATTATCGTCATCTGGCTGATTCTCTTCATAAACGAAATCATCTAGATTATCCTCGACCCTTTGAAAATGTAGATCATGCTTACAATGCTTCCTAATGTAGTTATGGAGCACCATTGTAGCAATAACTATTTTCACTTGCTTTGCAAACGCATAATTTGGCATGTCTTTCAAAATTTTCCTTTTTTTCTTCCAGACACCAAATGTACGTTCAATGACACTTCGAAGAGAAGAATGTGCTTGGTTAAATACCTCTTTATAGCCAGTTGGTCGACGACCCATTCAAAATTGTCCTAAATGGTATCGTTATCCTCTATAAGGTCCAAGAAATCCTTTTAATTGTGGATAACCCGCGTCAACTAAATAGTATTTACCTATTGAGATACAAACACAAAGACTTAGTAAATAATAAAACAGAGTTTTCAAGAATATAGAAGAGGTTTTAACCTTCTGGTGGTTTTGGAAACTTCAAACTTGTACGGCGTAGTGCTGCTAAGAATATTCTTGTATCATGAGCACTACCTTCCCAACCTGCATATGCATATGTAAATTTCATATTGAAATCACAGGCGGCCATCACATTTTAGGTTGGCACACGCTTTCTACCAATAAATGAGACTTGCTCTTCTGGTCGTATTATAGCTGGAACGTGTACGCCATCTATTGCACCTATACAGTTCTAAAAAGAAGAAAGTTCTATGTTTAAAATGAATACTTTAAATAAGGAAAGAAGCATATTATGAACTAAGAGAATACCTTAAAATGAGGCATATATCTACAATCCACTAGTATCTCTTGAGGCACTCCACTAAATTCTGGATCATCAGGCTTTATAACATCCATACTCATACGACAGACAATGTCTAGAACATACTCAAAATATCTACTAATTGTTTCATCAGAGTGTTGAAATCGTTCTTGTGTTGAACGATTTCCCGCACCCTGACCTAAAATGAACAAAAACATTCCGACTATTTCAAACGCGGATATATTTCTTGATCCCTGTAATCCGTAGTTACATTGCAAATCATTACATAGGGACATAAATACATCCTTATCCATTCTAAACATTCTATAACTTCTAATTTCATGTCCGCCTAATAATTCCATTACCCACATGTTTCCAGTTTGAGCAGAGTTCATACAAGGATTTTTGTGAATATACTTATTATAATATTGTTCAATGATGTGTGCAGTAACACAAAAAAGTTGTAAACTTAGCTGGGTAATATTATCAGACATCCCAGCTAATAATGAAGAAACCTGCATCTAAACAATGTTCAAATGAAATAATGGAAAATATCAATGTCTGATGGATAAAAATAGAGTACAATATTTAATACAATGTATTCGAAAGCATGGAAAAACAACATTATAGTACATAATTATTATGGTACATAATTAATGAAAGCCACACTAAAATATTACTCATAGTAAAGGAAGACTCAAGGGACACTGAAGAGAATTTAAGAGGATGATCCTAGGCCGTGCTCAAACTTAAGCCAGTTGAGCTGCAACTCAAGTCGTTTCAAAGCAAAAAATGACTCTCTTTTAATCGTGTCTGTGCACAAGTGGATAGCAAAAAAATACAACTCGCTCCCACTCTCTAATCCAGGTAGAGATTCAAGGACTTCAACAAGTCGTGTCATGCTATAATCTGGTCCTTTACTTTGTGCAATGGATGATCCGGTACTAATAGTCTCCACTACGGTGACAAGGCGCTCAATTTGTTGAGACAATTTGGCCGCACCGCCCACTTTTTCCTTGCCTTTCCCTCTTTTGAATTTCTTTTGTCCTTCATCTAGCTCGATTGGATGCTTCTTCTTAGGGTCTTGTGGCATTTCTCTTCCGCTAGGTGCATCTGACGATCCACTACTCTCAAGTTGTTCAATTGGAGATATCATTTCGTTTGCTATTTTATCATCCTCACATGGCAACTGTCCAGATGCGGGTGTCCAAGCATACACCCATATGGCCACAGTATTAGTAAACATCCTATTCAACTTATCCTCAAACTCTGGTTCAATTCCCCGCGTGCGAAACTTCGCTGCGTTAGGATGAATCTGTAAAAATACTTTAATAAATTAAATCTGCCACACACTAAATGTACACACTATCAATAATGTGCAACTTCATTTGTATATTGTTCGTATACCTGCAATTTATTATGCCACCATTCCTCAGATGCATCAATAGTATTCTTTTTATCGTTCCAACCTAAACCAGTTTCCTTCCCAACAAGTTCCTTCCAAAGTTTCCAATCATTCTTCAAAGCATCCCACTTATTCTTCAATTGTGTTCTTTTATACACTCGTTTAGTTGCTTCGTTAAATTTTTGAATTACATTTTCCCATCCAACTTTGTCAAGATGTGTCCCAAGTCGGTGTCCACCTTCAACCTCTTTGATACAGAAATCGCAAAAAAACTGTATTGCCTCGGTATCCCATATCGCTTTACCTTGCGCTGCACTACCCTCCATTTGAACCAAATGATGACTGAAAGTGCTACCACCATTATAAACCCAACGCATATTTATAGATAATAAAAATAACTAAAGAAACTTAAGGCTTTTTTAAGCAAATGATAATGAACAAATAGCTAAGCAATATTTAACCACAAGAGTGTCAACCTCCATTCTTGCTAGTATTGCAATTGAATGGTAAAAACAAATAGAACGGTAAAAATGGCAAATGATCAAACAATTTAAGCTGCAACTAAATAACATAGGCATATCATAACATGGTTTGTAAAAATGTTGATCAGGTCATTGGTTAAGCATATGTGTTCTATTTAGCTAAGCTTATTGGAAATCGAATGAATTGAAATAAGATAGATTAGAAATGAATATACAGATTTGGAATACGAACTATCACCACCGCCTTGTTTTAGGAATGTTTACTCTTGTTTTTTGCTCTTCATATTCTCTATTTGGGATTTTCCGATCTCTTTATGATATTTAATTTTGTTGTGATTTTTGTCCGTATGCTAATATGATGGTATAATTTGGTTATATGCTATTTTTGTGCGTGTGTTTTTGTTTTTGTTTTTTTTTGTTCTTTTTTTTGTTCTTTTCTTTTTTTTTTTTTTTTCAATTTCACGAGTTAATTTAGCGTAATAAGGGTACTAACCTAGTAGATTACTCCTGCGACAACACTCAAGACAACCAATTATGTGTGTTGATTTTCTGAGTTACTATAATAAATTATCAATTGTAATCTAAGAATTGCAAATTCCATAAAGCTATATGGTATGGTTCTCAATCAAGTTTTCCCAACATTCCCAACCTCAATATCCTAGAACTGCAAATTCCATAAAGCTCTAACGAACTCAAGAAGAGAAAGCATACGATCATGTTGAGTGGGAGTTTCTAGATTTCGTTATGGAGAAAAAAGGTTTTGGAGGTAGGTGGAGAAATGATCAAAGGATGTTGTTGGTAAAAATCCACAGTGTACGGGTCGAACATGAATCAAACGAATCACAGGGGTGTGTTTATATCTCTATATAACTCAAACCCCAAGTTTATTGCCTTAATGGTCAGATATCATATTTCACTTTTCAGTTCTTCATACAATATCTCAAACATGTAAATAATGGCCATTCATTCACAAGAATCAGATCTAAGACAACAAATTGATATGATGAAAATCAATCACACATTCATTCAAATAATCAATCAAAGAATCCCAATTTAATTCCACATACTAATAATAAAGATCATGTCTAACTATCTAAAAATCGTGAATAATAAATAAAACAGAAAAATAAAAACTAGGTTTTCAAATTCCAAGAAGAAGGATGAAAAATTAGTCATGTTCTTCTCTCTAACGGTTTTTTTTTAATTTCTTAATGTCTTTCATTTTTTTTTAATTTCATTAACATTGGCAGTTGCATTTCAGATGGTTGGTTCCTAATCTTGACCATTTCTTTTCCGTTTTCCCTGTTTCTTCAATGGCAGCATTACTAACGGAGCCTATGCCCAGATGAACCAAAACACCAGAAACAATTCATATACATTACAGTGAACCGAAACTGCAAAATTTGTCCTATAATCTCAGCTTTTGCACAACTGTTTCTCATCAAGATATTCAGCAATAAAGATCAACATAAGGAAAAGGGTAATGCAGCGATTAGCAATTTCAAGGAACTCAACAAAACTCCAACAGATTTGGAGTATTCTGGAAAAATAAATTTACGAGATCAAATGGCAGATTTTGTACAAAATTTTGTACAAAATCTGGAAACCCAAATCGACATTCGAAACCACCAACACTAAATCAACATTCAAAACCCAAATTTCATCAAGCCATACACCAAATCGACATTAAAAAAAAAAGTTCAATCGAGCACTTACAAATGTAGAGATTGCGAGCTTCAACCAGATCCGCCGGTCCTAGCCAGCGATGAACAGAGATTTTGGGGACTCCACCGCCGACAATCGAAGGAGATAAACGGAGAGAGGGAGTCCGAGAGAGAGAAGAAAAATAAACTGAGGGAGAGAGCTTTGGCTGAGAGAGCGAAGGTTGAGGCTGAGGGAGGGTGAGGCGAGAGAGCACGAGAGGAGGCTGAGAGGCTGAGGCAAGAGAAGCGAAGGTTGAGAGGCTGAGAGTTTTAGGGGGAGGGGCTGAGGAGAAGTGTGCACGAGGACGATGGAGAGATCGGGTTATTTTGGGAATAACCAATATTTCATTAATGGCTCCGTTTAGCTTCCCGCAGAATCTGAAATCAGAAGCAGCAAATGAGCTACTCTGATTTCAGATGAAAAATAGCTTCTAGATTTTTTAAGAATCTATTTTTATGTGTTTACCAAACACATTTCAAACTTTAGCTGAAAAAAAAGTGCTTTTAGCTTCCCAAAAGCATTACCAAACAGAGCCAATAATAACTTCTCAAGAAAAGACGAATCACAAATCAGAAGTTCCGAGGGAAAAAAAATACAACCGAAATAAAAAAAATGCACATGTATGTGATGACGGCAAACAAAACCACCAAAATAGGTACTAAAAGTAAAAACGACCAAATTTTAAAGATTATTTATCAAAATTAACTTTTAATTTTGTATTGATTTAGCTTTTAAATTTTAGATTTTCAAATTTTGATCTCTCATTTTTATAAATTTTATCAAAGATTTAATACTTAATTAATAAAAAAATTTAAACTAAAATAAAATAAAAACTCAAAAATCATGAGAAATTTTAAAAGTCAAAAGTCAAGAATCAAATTAAATTAATGTGAAATCTCAAGAATCATATGCGAAATTAGGTCCCGTTCACTTCACCAATTCGAGTTTAGAATTCGAGTTTTGTTACAGTAAAAAGCTCTCACAAACAATCACATCTAACTTTTTTACTACAGTAAAAAACTCTCACATAAAATCACATCTCAACTCGAATTACAAACTCGAATCAGCGAAGTGAACGGAACCTTAACCTCTCTCCTTATGTTTGTGGGACCCACTACACAGCCGTACCCCATTTCCTCAGCCCTAAATCTAAACTCAACTCAACCCGCCGCAGCTTCTCTCACAACCCCCTCTCTCTCCTTCCATCAAACTTAGATGGGTTTCTACCCCCCTCTCTCTCTACCTTGCCCATATCCGTCGCGTTTGTTTTTTTCCTTGGTGTGAGGTACAGATTTCGTTTGATCTGCAGGCTATTTTTTATGTTATTTATCATTATTACAATTATTTTTTTGTTTCTAAGATTTTCTACGAATTTTTTTAACCCTTAAAATCTCTCTATTCCAAATGCAGCACTTGTTTCGGTTTGGTCTTTATTAAAACTCTGATGGAGGCTGCATTCCTCGTAGACGATGATGAATATGAAGACAGACAAATGGATTTGTCTGCCAAGACTTGTCTTCAAATTCCACTACAAATAGGTATGTCATGCTTTGAAAATGTTTCATCGTTATTTTTCTTTTTTTCACATTACTCAACAATTTTTTCAGAAAATGGAATCCATCTCTTAATAACGTTTCTACCACTTTATTCTTTTTTTGGGCCCCTTTTTTGGTTCCAAAACAGTAGAAAATTGTGCGTGTATATATGTGTGTGTGTGCACCTTCATGCTTTCTATTTTTTCTTTTTTTATTCCTGATAAGCTGGGCCTATTCAGAACATTCGTGATTGTCCTTAGCACTCTATCATTGTCCCTTTTAAAGTTTCATACTTGAGTAATAACCGGATCTTGAGGAACAGTAGTAATTTGAGTGTGAGGGGTTTCTCCAACAATGGTAGGAGTGACCGGCGTGTGAGGAGCTTCCCCAACAATGGAAGGAGCAACCGGATCTCGAGGAGTGATCCTAAACACCGAGCGAATGCCCCTTTAGTACGTTAGTAGGGTACGCTCACGTACAATGGCAGGAGCAACCGGCTTGTGAGGAGCTTCTCCAACAATGGAAGGAGCAACCGGATCTCGAGGAGTGATTCTAAACACCGAACTGACAAAAACAACTGGATCTAGAGGAGTTTAGTAATTAACAGAAGCAACTGGATCTAGAGGAGTGATTTTTTAGTAATTGACAGAAACAATTGGATCTTGAGGACTGTGAGGAGCAACCGGATCATGATCAACTTCACCATCACCTGTCCTAACAAAGTCTCCTACTCCAAAATAAAAATAAAAAATATTTTTTAAAGCATGTAATGTAATAAGCAATAATAAAACTGTTACAAATGGATTCTTAAGTGTTTACCTTGTATTATTAAATATTGTCATCGATTTGTCCAACTCTCAAAGAAGCGCGCATATTTTTTGTGAGTGCGTCAATCCTTATTTTTATTAACACTTAGGTTAATTAATCTGATTGGCCGCACGGGAGCAAATTCGGGAACTTGTGCCTCATTAAGGCCTAATTGCCTTGGGCTCTTTTCAGGCATATGTTATGCTACGGTTACAAAGCAAATGTAGGGAACTCGAGCAAACCTCATATCAAGTTGTTCCCTATCTTCTTCTCCAATTCATTCATTAATTCTCGTATGCGGTTCCCATTCAATCTACAAATATCATTATTGAAGAATTAGAACACTCTTCAAAAGAAACAACAAAAGTATAAAGGAAAGCAAAACGAAAAAACTTACATCATCTTCAACAATAGAATCTAACATGGCCACATATTCATGGGCCTTTTTCAAACTGCGGTTGTTCATCGACGCTTTATTAACACTCCTAATCCATCCCAAAAAAGTGGAAACTCTACTGGTCTTATTGTATTTTGATGTTCAAGCGTATATTTTTGGATTGGCTTAAACCTTTCAAAAGTAAAAACTTGTAAAAGTAAAGAAGTTATAGAGAAAAATAACAATAAAGAAGAACAAACAAAATAAAATAAGTGATAAATGAAATAAATCTTACCATTAATATAAATGCGAATCTACTCACAGCTGAGAGATTTTTTTTCCAATGAAGCAATTAGGTTGGCGAAGGTTGCACAACCCCAAGCGTATTTATTTACATATTCTAAATTAAGAAGTCAAAGATACATGGGAGAAACCCTATTTTGAGAAGAAAGATTTACAATAATACTTCATACTATATACAATAAATAAGCTTTTGTATATCTAATTACAGTTGCGTCATTAGAATCCAATGGGAGATTCTGATAATGCTCTCTAAGACGGACAAATCTTATTTGTTTACTTTTACCCCTGACTAACAACTCTATCTCCCGTATCTCAGGGCCTAAATGTTCTTTTATAAGATTATTAATATTAGCAGTTTCATATTCTGAAACTGGAAATTCATCGATCGGTAGTCCCGTGATGTAAAAACATCTTCTAAACCTAAATAAATTCTATGATTATTAATACAAAAACAATGTTCTTCACGGTCATAAAAATGACAAAGTGCATTTACTAATTGTACACTTTGTTTCACCTCCGCAGCACTTGCTGTATTTTTTATGTCTAAGAACCACTTAAAACAAGTGGTTCTCACTTTCTCCGCCACTCTGGGATGGACATCCCAATCCATGATTGCATTGAGATCTTGGGCAACGACCCAGTTTTTTATGTTTGCCACTACTGATGTATCTAACACACAAGAATGGAGAAAAAAAATCAGCATAATCACCACAATTTCACTATCACGAGCATAAAAATTTGGAATCAAACAACCAGGTTTGAACATGAACTCACAACAGAGACACATTAATATGTTGAAACTGGCTTAAAATTAATAGTGTTAAGAAAATCGAAGACCATCTTGATACCTTTAATAATATCATAATTAGATAGCTTCCAAAAAAAAAAAAATGAAAACACTAGAATTGAAAATCAAACTTAAGAAAATAAAAAATACTGCAATTAAATAACAGTAAACACAAAAATAACAGAAATTACTCTTCAAACCTATATATAGAATTTGAGCATCATCGATGAATTCAGCTTGTGAGCGCAAAGGCGATGCTTTTCCAGCGTATGGGCACTAGTTTTTCTGCCAATCAATGATTGACTGGATTCAATCAGTGCAATCAGTCAATCAATGATTGACTGTATTTTAGTTTCTAGATAGCTTCTAATTATGATGGTGCATAAAAGTACATAAAGATAAATGTTATTCATCCCCAAAAACAAAAAAGAAATACAATAAAAAGGTAAAATAGCTAAATGAGTAAGTGAACCACTAAACTTCAAATTAGTTTTCACGTATCACCAGAAACTGGGTTACAGGTTTATAACTGGGTTAATGGATAATTAAAAAAAATAAATAAGTGAACGAGTGCTGAAATGAAAAGTACCAAAATGGCCACGGGGTGCACATGTCTTATTGGGTTAAAGAATTAAAGAATTAAAGAATTAAAAAAATAGACTTGCCCCTAAAATTCGCGAAAGTTACCTTCTAAGCGAGGGTTGTAAAGAATCTGTGAGCGAGCGTTAAGAAATCTGAGCGAGAGCGAGGTTGTGAGGTTTGGAAAGAAATATGAGCGAGAAACTATTGGGTTTCTCTTCTGAGCGAGTGTTGAGAAATTTGAGCGAGAGCGAGAAATCTAAGCGAGAGCGAGGTTTGGAGAGAAATATGAGCGAGAGACCGGCAATGGGTTTCTACAAAATTTTAAGTTTTGGTTCTAGCTATGGAGTTGGAGGGAAAGTCTAGCACTGTAAAAACTTTTGGTTAAAGTAAAGCGTGTTCACATTTATAATAACTGAATTACTTACCAAGTAATCTAAATAAAGACATATTTATTTAATAAAATAAAACGTGGGTTATTTTTTTAAAACATAGTGCAGAATTGAACTATTTTGCTAAATTACCCGTATTAATTTTTATATCTATATATAATTACCTAATATTTATTATTTAACATGTGCTTTTTGCTACTTATAAAAATATATATTATTTGAAATTGCATCGTACTCTCTTAAAATATGGTTTTGTTGACTGTCTGTATTTCATAATTTAACTTCACATTGTAAACATAAAGATCAAGGAACAAAAATACTAAAAACCTTTTAAAGTTATTTATTAAAATTTTGACAGTGCAATCAATCAATTAATATAAACTAATACAAGCAGTTGAATTTGTATGATCAAAAGCACATCAGTTGAATCTCTCTCTCAAGTATGTTCTGTCTACATATACATATATCGTGTGTGTATATACATACACAATATGTGTATTCAATGTCGTTTTTTACTTTCTATGTTTCATTTTCTCTCTTTCTACTTTTTTGAGAAAATTTCTCTTTATCCAAACAGCTCAACTTTGTTATTCTGATTTTAATAACTCAAAAAAAAAAAAAGTTGTTTAATTCTGATTGTAATAACAAAAAAAAAAGTTGTTTAAACGACATGAGTAGTTGTTTAAACGACATGTAGTTTATAATGCACTTGTAACTTATACCTGTAAAGAATGTTGAAATTTCATCTAGTTTATAAATGCATACTTAACACACGCCTGTAAAATTATACAGAAAACCTCGACTTATCACTCACTCTATTGACATTTATCATAATGTTCCCAACATCTCCTTGATATTCGCATGTTTTTATAACATAAATTATGAGCCACGTGCATCGCACGCGCGTGCAATACAAAATGCCCAGTCTCGGAGGCAAGTCCAAGCGCTCATCAAATGCTCTCCCTCCACCAAATTTTCCCTTCAATCAGGTCTTCGAGTAAACTAGAATGTCGTCAATGAAGACTATCACAAACTGGTCCAGATACGGTCGGTCGGGGTATTGCATGAAAGCGGTATGGGCATTTGTCAACTCAAAAGGCATTATTAGAAATTCAATGAAGGCTATCACAAACTGGTCTAGATACGGCCAGAAGACTCGGTTTATCAAATCCATGAAAGCGGTAGGAGCATTTGTCAACCCAAAAGGCATTACTAGAAATTCAAAATGCCCATACTGAGTTCTGAAGTTTGTTTTCGGAATATCCTCCTCCCTAATCTTCAACTGATGGTACCTGGATCTCAAGTGATTTTAGAGTAATATCGTGATTCTCCCAACTGATCGAACAACTCATCGGTCCTTGGCAATGGGTACTTATTTTTCACGATAACTCTATTCAACTATCAGTAGTCGATACACAACCGAAGAGATCCATCGTGCTTCTTCGCGAATAGAGCAGGTGCACCCCACGGGGAAGTACTGTTCCTAATACATCCCTTTTCCGCTAACTCACCAAGTTGCTTCTTTAACTTTTTCATCTCTGCAGGCGCCATTTAGTACGGAGCAATAGATTGGCGTCGTCCCCGGAAGCAAATCGATACAAGAGTCTAAATCCTTCCCTCTAAACAATCAAGTTTAATTATATACAATTGTACCATACTAGTGTGCCTTAACTTAGAAATGAAAGTTTATAAACAAACTTTTTAATCAATTCATGATTTTTGAGAATTGGGATTCAACCAAGATAAATGAAATGGAAATGAAGATTAACGTGGTTAATCCACTCACTTTAAGTTCCCAAATGAAATTAGGTTGGGTCTAATGTAAAACATACAAAAATTTTCTTGTTAAACATATTCTAATCGTTTTTTTTTTTTTGAAATTTTATAGAATTCTATTCATTTTTTTATAGGTGTCAAAATTCTACTCATTTTTTATAGTTTTGTCAAATGAAATTTCCCTTTAACACCTCAATAAAAAAAAAAATGTTGCCAGCTGGTCCACACAAATTTCCTCAGCTGGTCTTCTAAACAAAATTTCTGTCTCGTACACTTTCAAACAAGATTATCATATAGTATTGGAGTCGATCTTCCCACAACTTATTGTAAGCAGTGTAACTTTCATTGTAATTTCTCCAATCCTTAGTTTTGTGTTGGCTTTGTTGGATTGGCTTCTTACGTATAACATGAGGCAAAACACATTAATATGAATAAAATGGGCCATGACCACTAAATAGAGTCAGGCCCCGTTCATTTCGCTGATTCGAGTTTTTCTACAGTAAAAAGCTCTCACAAACAATTACATCTAACTTTTTTACTACAGTAAAAACTCTCACATAAAGTCACATCTCAACTCGAATTAAAAACTCGAATCAGCGAATTAAACGAGCCCTCAATTTCGACGGACATAATTAAAAATGGTGTTCGTCACATTTTATAAAAACGATGCTCGAGTTAATCACAAATAGGCACCTTTTTGCTTTAAAATAAAATTGTCCATTACCCAAAATTAAACAGGATCATCTCTATGGTAGATCGTGTATAAATTACGGTAGTCCCTTTCTAAACAAAAGCACTCCTGCGCTATTGAGACTTTTCCCGCGTCTATGCTTGAATTGGAAAGCGCCCTTGCGCTATCCAATCGAAAGGGCACGGAAACTTCCGTATTAGAGGCCCTTTCAACATGCTTTACAGCTATAAGGTATGTAAAACCAGTCGCCGCTCCGAAGTTCGTCCCCTCTCTCTCCATCGAAGAAACCCGTCGTCCCCAGTCTCCGTCTCCGAAAACCCAAGTAATATTAGGTTTCAATTTCAGAAATCAATGACAAAATTTGCTACGTTGCTTGTTCATTGCCTGAAATTAGGTGTATTCTTGTTAGATTATTAACAATTCTGTTGTAAATGAAAGTTCAAGATCTCATTCTGAGCATTCTCTAGAAAGTTTACAATTCTGTTTCAGTGTTTTAATCAATGATTGAGTCAAGCTAAATTGCAGTTTTTTGTAATTTTTTTGTCAATCACATCTATGTGTTGTCCTTATTTTGGTTAGCATTAAGTAGATAATTTTGACCTGTAAACGATGATGCTCATATGCTCCACATGCTTTACAGCTTTACTACAAGTACGTTTTGTCAAGGGATTCTAATGAATGCTATCTATGTTGGCAGACAATGGGACTCCTACCGAAAGTTTTGGAAAGTGGAATGCACTTAAACAATTTTCTCTCTTGGAAGGTCGATCCAAGAGTGGCTTTGTTAGTGGAGAAGACTTGTTTTAGGTCATTTTTCCATTTGAAAGAGTGCATTTCTCATGAAAATAAATCGTTAAGACAAAATTTGCGGTTTTTGATTGCATTAGTTCTTAAATACGATGTTGAGAGCTCGTGTTTTTCATTTACTAGTGAAGAAGAGGTTTTCTATCTTGACATTGGCCTTGAGAATATATTGTACATAACAGGGTTTCCAATTGATGGGAGCAAGTGTCAGGAAAAGAGTATAAAAGCAGTATTGGAGTAATAAGAGAACATTTAAATTTAGAAGAGTCCGAAGCTAGAGCGCTGCTCCAAATTAAAAATGGAAAGGAAACATTTATGATTGATGTAAACAAATTGAAGGGTAAATTTGAAAAAGTCCCTGAAGATGCCAATGAATAAAAAATAGAGGCGTTTGCGAAGGCTTACCTACTGTATTTGTTGGGACAAGTAATTTTGGCCAATAGTTCAAGGACCATAGCGCCAATGTATTTACCACTTCTAAATTTGGAGGAAATAGATGACTATGTTTGGGGGGCCGCAACACTTGGAACCCTCAAATGTGCAATGAGAAATGCGGTGGAAGGTTGTGAGAGCGAAAAATCCAAGATGTTGGAAGGTTTTTCTTTAGCTCTAATGGTAAGGTCTTTACATAGTAATAAGAATTACTCATTTCAATTGATAGTATATTTATTATGTTCATATATGATTTGCATTTTCTTTTGTAGGTATTTGCATTAGAGCGATTTCCATCTTTCTGAGGATTGGTTCCTAAGCCAACCGAGTTTCCATAAATTTTAGGATGGATGAAAACGATAAAAGAAAAATCAACTAAGAATGAACCCTCTGTTGCCGAATTCATCCCTTTCTTCTCTCAGATAAAGGTGGACGATGTAAGTTCCTCCTTTTTTGTATTCCTTGCCTCTCTCTTTTTTTTTTCCTCCTTGGCTGAAAATAGTGTCGATGAAATGGAAATAGAACTAACTACTTTGCTATATTTTTAAATTGGTACAGATTGATTGGCTGCCATATTGTGAGCCCAACCGTATGGTTACGTTACCTGCAAAACACTGTTCTCAACTATAGATCAAATATGCTCGTGTGCCATGCATTTGTTTTCAACACATAGCATACTACCGTGCAGATTTATGCCATTGACAGTTGGATTTGGAGAGAAAGGATAAAGTAAAATTAAAAAGTACAACTAATGTGAAGTTAATGAGCTTGAGCAGGCATAAGGATAAAGATTGGAGAACGCATACAAATGGGTATACTAAGGCCAATACGGAGTGGAAAGATAGAAATAAATATCTAGTTAAAAAAGGTGTTGATGTTGGGCAGCTTTTAAATTATAGTGATGATGACCTAGCTCCAGATTTTGACCACTATGATGTTAAACAGGTATGTGCCCTTTTCTTGCTTTCATGTTGTAAAGAATGCGAATGCCCTTTTCTTTTGTTCATTTCTCTTTCTTGGTGTAATGGATGCGAATCTTGCATGCTAACCTGACCGTCGCTTCAAATGAAGAATCGAGGGAAAAAGAGGAAATTTGGAACTAGTGTCAACATAGAAGAGAATGAGAGTGAATGTTATGCTAAGAAAGGGCAGAAGAAGCTCCTTATCCTTGACATGAATGGAATTTTGGTCCACATTGTTCGTTGCTATATTACTTCTCATTTTGCTCAATTTGATAAAGAGTTTAAGGATAAAAAGGGTGAAATTGATATTTCAATTTTCTTTGCAATCATTATTATGATAATATCTAATAATATACTTTTGTTGCTATTTATTTATTTTTTTAAGGTCTCATACATTAATAGGACTTTATTATTTCTTTTCAGTTTACAAGAGGCCACATTGTGACGAATTTCTAGAGTTTTGCCTCCAGAAATTTGATGTTGCTATATGGTCATCAAGAACTAAGTAATACTCAACTCAAGAGCTTTTTTCATTTTATATACGTAAAATATGTGCACTTTTATATATTATGTACTTCATTTTGCAGGAATAATTTGCAAATGGTGGTTGATATGTTTCATGATCTTCAAACCAAGTTGATTTTTTGTTGGGTAAATTTTTCTGAACCATCTTAAGGAATTTTCTTTGACTATCCCTATCTCTTTTTGGTTTTTTGGGCAAATTTTTGTTCTGATTTGTTTACATGATTTCTCTAGAGCCAGGAGGAATGCAAAAACATTTCAAGAATTGGAAAACCAGTATTCATCAAGCAACTTGCGAAAGTGTGGGAAAAATACGCACAATATAATGAAACCAACACATTGCTTGTGGACGATAGTCCATATAAAGCGATCTGCAACCCGGTGAGTTTTGTTTTTAATTCACATTTTGTGAGCCATACATGGTGAAGCGATGCTTACCACAATTAAAAAAAAAAACATATAGATGCTTATAACAACTTTAATGATGATTGTTGTGATTGATTATTTAGGCCAACACTGGAATCTTTCCTTTGAGTTGTGACTGTGCAAGATTTGATGACAACTCACTTGGTTAGTTATTGATAATGGAGTTAAAATACTTGGTTTGTTATGGAATTAAAATATTTTGGCTTAAATCATTCTTGGTGCCTTGTTGTTTTACTACAGGACTTGGAGGCGACATTCAAATGTATCTAGATCGCTTAGCAATGACAAACAATGTGCAAGAGTTTGTAAAAAAGAATCCATTTGGTAAACTCCCCATTACACAGACTCATGTGGAATGGAACCACTATCAGGATCTTTTGAAGTAGTATACAGAGGAGAAGGCGGTTGAGACACTAAATGTTATCACCTCTGCTCAGCCAATGCAAACTACCCTCAATCATGCATACATCCACAAAATCTGTTGAAAAGGATATTGGTGCTAATTATGATGAATGTATTATTTTGTTCTTTGACATCTCTGAAAAAGCTAATCTACAAGAACAATATACCAATTACCCAAAATTAAACAGCGTCTACTATCTGGTAGACTGTATAAATTACGGTAACCCTTGTAAAACTTTAGGTTGACCCCGTTTAACTTTGGTAGTTATGGCCCATTTTTTGCTTTAAAGTCAAAATAAGTCCATATCCATTTTTAACTGCAATCATTCAATGATTGATTGTATTCAATCATTAATTGAATTTAAAACTTTGTTTGATTGTTAGTAGATGCAGCACCCTCTTAAGCTCTTTCTTAATAGTAGGAAAAGGATATTGCATGTTTCATCCATTTTGACTAAACACTCTCATATCCACCCACATTATTTAGGAAAAGGATATTGCATGTTTCATCCATTTTGACCAAACACTCTCATATCCACCCACATCATTTGAGAATTATAAATTCAAAACTTTGTTTGATTGTTAGTAGATGCAACACCACCTTGAGCTCTTTTTTAATATTAGAAAAAGATGCACGTTTCATCTAGTTTGAGTAAACTCTCACGCAGTTATAATCTTATAACTACATTGAGATAGCCATCCTAATGATTTAAAATTATAAATTCAAAATTTTGTTTGATTTCTAGTAGATATAGCACCTCCACCCCTTGAGCTCTTTTTTAATATTAGGAAAAAGATATTGCACGTTTCATCCATTTTGCCCAAACACTCTCATAGCCACCCACATAATTTGAGAGCTATAAATTCAAAACTATATTTGATTACTAGTAGATGCAACACCCCCATAAGCTCTTTTTTAATAGTAGCAACAGGTGCACGTTTCATCCAGTGTGAGTAAACACTCTCACGCAGTTATAATCCTGTAACTGCGTTGAGATGACCACCCCAATCATTTGAGACTATAAATTCAAAAATTTGTTTGATTTCTAGTAGATACAGCACCCCCACCCCTTTGAGCTCTTTTTTAATATTAGGTAAAGGATATTGCACGTTTCATCCATTTTGCCAAACACGCTCATAGCCACCCACATCATTTGAGAGCTATAAATTTAAAACTTTGTTTGATTACTAGTAGATGCAACACCCTCTTGAGCTCTTTTTTAATAGTAGGAAAATGTGCACGTTTCATCCAGTGTGAGTAAACACTCTCACGCAGTTAAAATCCTGTAACTGCGTTGAGATGGCCACCTCAATCATCTGAGACTATAAATTCAAAAATTTGTTTGATTTCTAGTAGATACAGCACCCCCACCCCTTTGAGCTCTTTTTTAATATTAGGTAAAGGATATTGCACGTTTCATCCATTTTGCCAAACACGCTCATAGCCACCCACATCATTTGAGAGCTATAAATTTAAAACTTTGTTTGATTACTAGTAGATGCAACACCCTCTTGAGCTCTTTTTTAATAGTAGGAAAAAGGTGCATGTTTCATCCAGTGTGAGAAAACACTTTGACACAGTTACAATCCTGTAACTACGTTGAGATGTCCACCCCAATTATTTGAGACTATAAATTCAAAATTATGTTTGATTTCTAGTAGATACAGCACACCCACCCCTTGAGCTGTTTTTTAATGTTAGGAAAAGGATATTGCAAGTTTCATCCATTTTGAACAAACACTCTCATAGCCACCCACATCATTTGAGAGCTATAAATTCAAAACTTTGTTTGATTACTAGTAGATGCAACACCCCTTGAGCTCTTTTTTAATAGTAGGAAAATGTGCACGTTTCATCTAGTGTGAGGAAAGACTCTCACGTAGTTACAATCCTGTAACTACGTTGAAATAGCCACCGTAACCATTTGAGACTACAAATTTAAAAATTTGTTTGATTTCTAGTAGATACAACACCACCCCATTGAGCTCTTTTTTAACATTAGGAAAAGGATATTGCAGGTTTTCGTCCATTTTGACCAAACACTCTTATAGCCACCCACATCATTTGAGAGCTTAAAATTCAAGACTTCGTTTGATTGCTAGTAGATGCAACACCGCTTGAGCTCTTTTTTAATAGTAGGAAAAGGTGCACGTTTCATCCAGTGCGAGGAAAGACTCTCCCACAGTTACAATCTTGTAACTACGTTGAGATAACTACAAAATTTGTTTGATTTCTAGTAGATACACCACCCCCACCTCCTTGAGCTAATATTAGGAAAAGATATTGCACGTTTCATCCATTTTGACCAAACACTCTCATAGCCACGCACATCATTTGAGAGCTATAAATTTAAAACATTGTTTGATTGCTAGTAGATGCAACACCCCCTTGAGTCCTTTTTTAATAACAGAAAAAGGTGCACGTTTGATCCAATGTGAGTAAACACTCACACGCTGTTACAATCCAGTAACTACGTTCAGATGACTTGAGACTATAAATTCAAAAATTTGTTTGATTTCTAGTTGATACAGCACCCCCACCGCCTTGAGCTCCTTTTTAATATTAGGAAAAAGATGTTGCATGTTTCATCCATTTTGACCAAACACTCTCATAGCCACCCACATAATTTGAGAGGTATAAATTCGAAACTTCAAAAGTTTGTTTGATTGCTAGTTGATGCAACACCCCCTTGAGCACTTTTTTAAAAGTAGAAAAAGGTGCATGTTGGATTGAGTGTGAGTAAACACTCTTACGCAGTTACAATCCAGTAACTATGTTGAGATGGCCAGCAAAATAATTTGAGACTATAAATTCAAAATTTTATTTTATTTCTAGTAGATACAGCACCCCCACAATCCTTGAGCTCTTTTCTAATGTTAGGAAAAGGATATAGCACGTTTCATCAATTTTTACCAAACACTCTCATAGCCACCCCCATCATTTGCGAGCTATAAATTCAAAACTTTGTTTGACTGCTAGTAGATGCAACACCCCCCTGAGCTTTGTTTTAATAATAGGAAAAGGTGTACGTTTCATCCAGTGTGAATAAACACTTTCACTCAGTTACAAAACTGTAACTACGTTGATATGGCCACCCCAATCATTTGAGACTATAAATTAAAAAATTTATTTGATTTCTAGTAGATACAACACCCCCACCCCCTAGAGCTCTTTTTTAATATTAGGAAAATGATATTGCATGTTTCATCTATTTTGACCAAACACTCTCATAGCCACCCACATCATTTGAGAACTATAAATTCAAAACTTTGTTGGATTGCTAGTAGATGCAACACCCCTTTGAGCTCTTTTTTAATATTAGAAAAAGATGCACGTTTCATCTAGTTTGAGTAAACTCTCACGCAGTTATAATCTTATAACTACATTGAGATGGCCATCCTAATGATTTAAAACTATAAATTCAAAATTTTGTTCGATTTCTAGTAGATATAGCACCTCCACCCCTTGAGCTCTTTTTTAATATTAGGAAAAAGATATTGCATGTTTCATCCATTTTGCCCAAACACTCTCAGAGCCACCCACAACATTTGAGAGCTACAAATTCAAAACTATGTTTGATTACTAGTAGATGCAACACCCCCATGAGCTCTTTTTTAATAGTAGCAAAAGGTGCACGTTTCATCCAGTGTGAGTAAACACTCTCACATAGTTACAATCCTGTAAATGTGTTGAGATGGCCACCCCAATCATTTGAGACTATAAATTCAAAAATTTGTTTGATTTCTAATAGATACAACACCCCCACCCCCTTGAGCTCTTTTTTAATATTAGGCGAAGGATATTGCACGTTTCATCCATTTTGCCAAACACGCTCATAGCCACCCACATCATTTGAGAGCTACAAATTTAAAACTTTGTTTGATTACTAGTAGATGCAACACCCCCATGAGCTCTTTTTTAATAGTAGCAAAAGGTGCACGTTTCATCCAGTGTGAGTAAACACTCTCACGCAGTTAAAATCCTGTAACTGCGTTGAGATGGCCACCCCAATCATCTGAGACTATAATTCAAAAATTTGTTTGATTTCTAGTAGATACAGCACCCCCACCCCCTTGAGCTCTTTTTTAATATTAGGCAAAGGATATTGCACGTTTCATCCATTTTGCCAAACACGCTCATAGCCACCCACATCATTTGAGAGCTACAAATTTAAAACTTTGTTTGATTACTAGTAGATGCAACACCCTCTTGAGCTCTTTTTTAATAGTAGGAAAAAGGGGCATGTTTCATCCAGTGTCAGAAAACACTTTGACACAGTTACAATCCTGTAACTACGTTGAGATGTCCACCCCAATTATTTGAGACTATAAATTCAAAATTATGTTTGATTTCTAGTAGATATAGCACCCCCACCCCTTGAGCTATTTTTTAATGTTAGGAAAAGGATATTGCACGTTTCATCCATTTTGAACAAACACTCTCATAGCCACCCACATCATTTGAGAGCTATAAATTCAAAACTTTGTTTGATTGCTAGTAGATGCAACACCCCCTTGCGCTCTTTTTGAATAGTAAGAAAAGGTGCACGTTTCATCTAGTGTGAGGAAAGACTCTCACGTAGTTACAATCCTGTAACTACGTTGAAATGGCCACCCTAACCATTTGAGACTACAAATTCAAAAATTTGTTTGATTTCTAGTAGATACAACACCCCCACCCCATTGAGCTCTTTTTTAACATTAGGAAAATGATATTGCAGGTTTCATCCATTTTGACCAAATACTCTCAAAGCCACCCACATCATTTAAGAGCTTAAAATTCAAAACTTCGTTTGATTGCTAGTAGATGCAACACCCCTTGAGCTCTTTTTTAATAGTTGGAAAAGGTGCACGTTTCATCCAGTGCGAGGAAAGACTCTCCCATAGTTACAATCTTGTAACTACGTTGAAAAGGTGCACGTTTCATTCAAAACTTTGTTTGATTTCTAGTAGATGCAACACCCCCACCCCTTGAGCTAATATTAGGAAAAAGATATTGCACGTTTCATCCATTTTGACCAAACACTCTCATAGCCACGCACATCATTTGAGAGCTATAAATTTAAAACTTTGTTTGACTGCTAGTAGATGCAACACCCCCCTGAGCATTGTTTTAATAATAGGAAAAGGTGTACGTTTCATCCAGTGTGAATAAAGACTTTCACTCAGTTACAAAACTGTAACTACGTTGATATGGCCACCCCAATCATTTGAGACTATAAATTAAACAATTTATTTGATTTCTAGTAGATACAACACCCCCACCCCCTTGAGCTCTTTTTTAATATTAGGAAAATGATATTGCATGTTTCATCCATTTTGACCAAACACTCTCATAGCTACCCACATCATTTGAGAACTATAAATTCAAAACTTTGTTTGATTGCTAGTAGATGCAACACCCCCTTGAGCTCTTTTTTAATATTAGGAAAAGATGCACGTTTCATCCAGTCTGAATAAACTCTTATGCAATTATAATCCTATAACTACATTGAGATGGCCACCCTAATGATTTAAAACTATAAATGCAAAATTTTGTTTGATTTCTAGTAGATACAACACCCCCACCCCTTGAGCTCTTTTTTAATATTAGGAAAACGATATTGCACGTTTCATCCATTTTGCCCAAACACTCTCATAGCCACCGACATCATTTGACAGCTATAAATTCAAAACTTTGTTTGATTGCTAGTAGATGCAACACCCCCTTGAGCTCTTTTTTAATAGTAGGAAAAGGTGCACGTTTCATCTAGTGTGAGGAAAGACTCTCACGTAGTTACAATCCTGTAACTACGTTGAAATGGCCACCCTAACCATTTGAGACTACAAATTCAAAAATTTGTTTGATTTCTAGTAGATACAACACCCCCACCCCATTGAGCTCTTTTTTAACATTAGGAAAAGGATATTGCAGGTTTCATCCATTTTGACCAAACACTCTCATAGCCACCCACATCATTCGAGAGCTTAAAATTCAAAACTTCGTTTGATTGCTAGTAGATGCAACACCCCTTGAGCTCTTTTTTAATAGTAGAAAAAGGTGCACGTTTCATCCAGTGCAAGGAAAGACTCTCCCATAGCTACAATCTTGTAACTACGTTGAAAAGGTGCACGTTTCAATCAAAATTTTTTTTGATTTCTAGTAGATACAACACCCCCACCCCCTTGAGCTCTTTTTTAATATTAGGAAAAGGATATTGCAGGTTTCATCCATTTTGACCAAACACTCACATTGCCACCTACATCATTTGAGAGCTTAAAATTCAAAACATTGTTTGATTGCTTAACACCCCCTTGAGCTCTTCTTTAATAGTAGGAAAGGGTGCACATTTCATCCAGTGTGAGGAAAGACTCTCACGCAGTTACAATCCTGTAACTACGTTGAGATAACTACAAAATTTGTTTGATTTCTAGTAGATACAACACCCTTACCCCCTTGAGCTCTTTTTTAATATTAGGAAAAGGATATTGCAGGTTTCATCTATTTTGACCAAACACTCTCATAGCCACCCACATCATTTTGAGATCTTAAAATTCAAAACTTTGTTTGATTGCTAGTTGATGCAATACCCCCTTGAGCTCTTTATTAATAGTTGGAAAAGGTGCATGTTTCATCCAGTGTGAATAAACATTCTTACGCAGTTACAATCCTGTAACTACGTTGAGATAACTCAAACATTTATTTAATTTCTAGTAGATACAGCACCCCCACCTCTTTGAGCTCTTTTTTAATATTAGAAAAATGATATTCATGTTTCATCCATTTTCACCTTTTAATATTAGGAAAAGGTTTCATCCAATTTGACCAAACACTCTCATAGCCACCCACTTCTTTTGAGAGCTGTAAATTCAAAACTTTGTTTGATTGCTAGTAGATGCAACAACCCCTTGAGCCATTTTTTAATAGTAGGATAAGGTGAACGTTTCATCCAGTGTGAAGAAACACTCTCACGCAGTTACAATTCTTTAACTACGTTGAGTTGGCCACCCCAATGATTTGAGATTATAAATTTAAAAATTTGTTTGATTTCTAGTAGATACATCACCCTCACCCCCTTGAGCTCTTTTTTAATATTAGGAAAAGCATATTGGACTTTTCATCCCTTTTGACGAAACACTTTTATAGCCACCCACATCATTTGAGAGCTATAAATTCAAAACTTTGTTTAATTGCTAATAGATGCAACACCCCATTCCAGTGTGAGTAAACACTCTTACGCAGTTACAATCCTGTAACTATGTTGAGATGGGTTCAAATATTCAAAAATTTATTTGATTTCTAGTAGATACAACAACCCCACCCCCTTGAGCTCTTTTTTAATATTAGGAAAAGGATATTGTACGTTTCATCCATTTTGACCAAACGCTCTCATAGCCACCCACATCATTTGAGAGCTATAAATTCAAAACTTTCTTTGATTACTAGTAGATACAACACCCTCATGAGCTCTTTTTTAATAGTAGGAAAAGGTGCACGTTTCATCCAGTGTGAGGAAAAACTCTCACGCAGTTACAATACTGTAACCACGTTTAGATGGCCACTATAAATTCAAAATTTTGATTGATTTCTGGTAGATACAGCACCCCCACCCCCTTGAGCTCTTTTTTAATATTAGGAAAATGATATTGTAAATTAGTCCTAAATGTGGTTCCTCTGTCCATCGCGACTGCTAAATTTATATTTTAATCATTTTATGCTTTAAAGTCAAAATAAATCTCTCCTTTCTACTACTCTTTAAAAGAAAAGTCATATATTAAACAGGGTCACGGCCACCCCTAAATTTGGAAACACGGAAAGTTTTTAAAAATTAGCAAAATGACCTTATTGATAAATGATTGAGTAAAATAGGTTCATGATTTGCTTGAGTAAATCCAATCAATGATTGAGTACATTCAATCCGTGATTGATCATTGCTAGGGTCTTTTTGGCACATTTTTTATTTTAGAGTAAAAAATAAGTCTATCACCCAAAATTAAACAGGGTCTTCTTTCTAGTAGACCGTATATAAACCAAGGTATCCCTTGTTAACATTTCCATAGACCCTGTGAAAATTTAGTGGTCATGGATCATTTTAAGTAGGGGCGCTAGTTTTTCTGCTGATTGACTGTATTTTAGTTTCTAGATAGCTTCTAATTATGATAGTGCATAAAGTACATAAAGATAAATGTTATTCATCCCCAAAAACAAAAAAGAAATACAATAGAAGGTAAAATGGCTAAATGAGTAAGTCAACCACTAAACTTCAAATTAGTATTGATGTATCACCAGAAACCGGGTTACAGGTTTGTAACTAGGTTAATGGATAATAAAAAAAAAAATAAACAAGTGAACAAGTTCTGAAATGAAAAGTATCAAAATGGCCACGGGGTGCACAGATAGCTTATAATTATATACTCATGTAATATAGACAATGAGATATATAGACAAATTTAGAAACAAAAATATAAATAATGAGAAATAGAACATACCTCTATTGCACCTTCATGCTTTCTATTTCCTCCTTTTCCTTCCTGATAAGCTGAGCCTATTTGGGGCCTTCGTGATTGTCCTCAGGACTGTTGGATAAACAGACTAAGTAAAAAGTGTTTTTAAGTAAATAAACCACAAAAAAAATAAATTGGGTAAATAGGCCAACTTCAACATCAGCTATTCCACGTCATCAATTATGTTTTTAGGAGTTCTTTCTCTTTCTCCTCATCTATTTCGCACCATTTTCTTCTCCCAGCCGCCTTCCATTTCCTCTCTCATCTTCTCAAGTCCTCGTCGTCGCACAACCTCATTAACATTATTATCTTGCCCATTCAGCGTTTTATTCTCATCCAAAATGAAGCTTGAAGAAGGGTTACTAAGTCTTTCTTTTTCTAAATCTCTCATGGTATTTTTCATTGTTGTTCATATGTTTTTAAGATGAGAATGTAGTTAAAAGTGTTAAAAATCCATTAAAATAGTAATTTTACATGGTAAAAGACCAGTTTACATTGTCTGATGTGATGAAGATCTACTGGGTTTAGAAAAAAAAAGGTTTGTTCTTGGTCTGTTCTTAGTCTGTTCTTATAACATGGGTTGTTCTTGGTATGTTCGTATACATGGTCGGTTCGTAGTCTGTTTTTGGTCTGTTCTTGATCTGTTCTTATTACATGGTCAGTTCATGGTTTGAAGATCTGAAGGCATTACTTGTATGGTGTCTAATGCCAATATTCACTGATCATCAAAGTCTGAGGTACTTTTTCACTCAGAAGGACCTGAATATGAGGCAGAGGAGGTGGCTTAAGCTGGTAAAGGATTACGATTGTCAAATTCTCTACCATCCAAGGAAGGCAAATAGGGCAGCTAATGCCTTAAGTAGGAAGACTCACGCTGCATTAATGTCACTGCAAGAAATGTCTAAGCCTCTTATAAAGGAGATTCGAGAATTTGAGTTAGAAATTATCGTGGGGTAGTTGTCCACAATGACCTTGACATTGACTATTTTTGATGATATCCAGAGCAGGCAGTGCCTTGATCCAAGTCTAGTGAGGATCAAGAACGAGGTACTTGATGGGAAGTGTGAGGGTTTTAACATAGCAGATGATGGAGCGCTAAAGTTTAAGGGACGGTTATGCGTTCCTAAGGATGATGAATTGAGGAGGAAGATTCTTGAGGAGGCACATAAGACTCCATATACGCTTCATCCTGGTTCAACCAAGATGTATGTAGATCTTAAAGGAAGTTTTTGGTGGTTTGGAATGAAGAGGGACATAGCAGACTATTTGAAGCAATGTTTGACATGCCAACAAGTCACGGGTGAGCATCAAATGCCAGAAGGATTGCTTCAATCGATTCAGATTCCAGAATGGAATTGGGAAGACATTGCAATGGACTTCATTATTAGATTGCCGAGGACTTCAAATGGATTTGATGCTATTTGGGTTGTTATTGACAGATTGACCAAGTCAGCTCATTTTCTTTCTATACGGATGACATTTTCTATGGAACAATTGGCAGAGCTGTATGTGAAAGAAATTGTGAAGCTTCATGGTGTTCCTAAATCTATTATTTCAGACTGAGATAGTAGGTTCACCTCAGATTTTTGGAGGAGCGTTCAGGCAGGTATGAGGATGAAGCTCAAATTTAGCACAGTTTTTCACCCACAAACAGACGGTCAGATGGAGAGGACCAACCAAACACTTAAAGATATGCTTCGAGCTTGTTATTTGGCTTTTAAAGGGAGTTGGTGTAAGTTTCTACCGTTGGCTGAATTCGCTTATAACAATAGTTATCAAGCGACAATTGGGATGGCTCCTTATAAGGCACTATATGGGAGACGTTGTAGATCTCCAATCTGTTGGCATGAGGCTGGAGAGAAGAAGTCGATGGAGTCAGAACTTAAGAAGAATACCGATTTCAAGGAGAAAACTGACTTTGTGAATAAGACATCAGAGGTGGTGAAGGTGATTCAGCAACGGATTACCACAGCTCAGAGTAGACAAAATAGTTATGCAGATGTTCGTCGAAGGCCATTAGAGTTTGAAGTTGAGGATTCAGTGTTCATCAAGGTCGCACCAATGAAGGGCGTGATGCGGTTTGGCAAAAGAGGCAAGCTTAGTCCGAGGTACGTCGGACCCTACGAGGTGATTGAGCGCATAGGCAAATTAGCTTACAAGCTAGAGTTGCCTCAGGAGATGGGGTCTATCCATAACGAGTTTCATGTGCCAATGTTGAAGAAATATGTACCAGATCCTTCACATGTCATCAAGCCGTAAGTAGTTCAGATCCAAGAGGATATGAGCTATGAAGATAAACCAGTTGAGATTTTAGATCTTCTATGCGAGCGAATTACCCTGAGTTATTCTAAGTTTCGAGGATGAAACTTTTTAAAGGTGGGAGGAGTTGTAACACCCATTTTTCTAACTGATAAAATTCCTAGAAATAGACATTAGGAATTAACTTAAATAATCTTATGGTATTATATTTAGTGAATTCTAACATCACTTTGAGTTATTTCTACAAGTGAACGCGACGAGGACTTGTGGTGTAAGAACAAGTTCATGCTAAGCTGTTAAATTTTATATGATGATTTGATGGATGTGCGTTGATTTAATACCATTAATAGATTATACAGATATATAGTATTACAAAATACATATTAGATATATATGTCAAGTTTTAAATACAAATTGGTTATATGTTATATTAAGAAACAAACATACTTACACGTTCAATTTTATATTTATAGATTTATATATATACACACACATAAGCATAAATAGTCAACCATAGTTACGTTATTGCACTTTATTGCTGATAATGGATTCTATGCCGAATAGCTAAGAGTGAGGAATTGCTTTATGTCTTTTGAGTCAATGACAGTATAACGAAACTTTGATCATGATTTACAATTCATTTTCCACCTCAATGACAACCTATAATCACTCAAATTAAACCAATTAACATTCAAGTTAATCCCAAAATTCATTTGGAATCAAATTGTAAGTAATTTCTCTTTATATACATGTTGACCAATAAAAATCTTATTCTTTTAAGCAGCGAGGTCTATCATTTTTTTTTCAGTTTCCTAATCCTTTCTCCATACCTCTTTCACGTCTCTCTCTTCCTCATCCTCTCTTTCACGACAAAAAAAAAAAAAAAAAAAAATCACAAGAGAACCTCCATAATCAGCCATCAAGCTCATCTCTTAATCTTTCTTTTGAATTCTCCTAACAATCAAGATAAAGGAAATCGTTAAGGTATGATTCCTCTTATTATTTATTCTTTTGGTTTCGAATTCTTTAAGGGTACGGATATGATTGTCAATGATGGTTTTTGTTTGAGAAAGAGGAGAGACATGAGATGATGTTTGAGTGAGGCTGTACCACTGCTATGTTGCTTATGGTATTACGTATATGGGTGGATGGGTGGCTGTGTTTATTTTCTTTTTAATCATTTTCAGACCTTTGTATTCTTATTTATTTAATTAATCATTTTCAAATTGTCGATTTTATTTAGAGGAATCATTTATAGACTTGTATATATATTGTGTCTGATGCTAGGATGTCTTATTTCATTGGCCTTATTGCACCCTAGTTTAAGAAGTCAAAAATTTTAGACGTGTCTAGGAGTGATTGCACGCATACTTCTATGTTTCTGTGTATTAGAAATATGTCATAAGGTTGAATAATAGATGGAGTGTTGTTTATACATGTTGAGGATGATGGTTTTGTATTTTATAGAACTTTTAGTGAATTTTCGTTCTAGTTTGAGTGCTGGAATTTTTCAGGTTTCATGTTCTGATTTTAAAACAGTATTTGGGGACCAAATGAACTCCATTTTTAGTAAATTAGATACCGTTGGAAAGATCTCGATATCTATTTTAATTTAAAATTAGTTTCAGGTCATTTAGTGTTCCGTGTGACTTGTGATGAGTTTTTAAAGGAGTAAAGATCAGGCTGCCAGTTTTTGTAAATTTTGTGTAACTGTTGGGTTTCTGTGCCTCGATGTTATTAAATGATAAAATTGGCCTTTTAGGCGTTGTTCTAATATGATGGATGGATTTGATGAATTAAGTTTTTATTTTATTTTATTATATTTATGATTTATGGCATGAACGGTTTTAGAGGCGAGCACCCGAGGACCTCATCCGTCACGTCACCATTACGAAATTTAAAAATGTTAAGTAAGGCGCTCATGTAAGTAAACTCTCACCTACAACATGAATTGAAAAATTGAGAAGTATATGATTTTGATGTTTATAATGATGTTATGACACCTTTAATATTTCATATGATGACGTTTGAAGAAAAATGTATATATGTATTTTTTTAAATGGCGTTGTACACCCTTGATGGTGACCGGTGAGCGGTCTTATTGTCACGGTTGGTATGGGATTTGCTACCCCATACTTTCCGTGGCTAGTGCGCTATGATGATACAACGTCGGACCCAATATATGATGAATTTTAAAGTTTAAAATATGTTCAAAAATAATTATTCTCATGATGACGTTTATTGTTGATGAATAAAAATGTTTATTTACATTTGTGAGAATTAAATGTCTTACTAAGCCCTTGCATATATAAGTTATCTCATGTTGCAGACAATCGAAAGGGTAAGATGTAGCCATGGAGAATATTGGAGCGGATGCGAGATATGCGTGATAGAAAAACAGGAGAAACGATCATGGGATGAAAGTGTTTAATGTTAAACAAAGTTTTTAGTTTTTATTTTTGTTGTTTTGGAACCTTGGTTTATGGTGGTTTTGATTTGAAGAATATTTTAGACTTTTTTTTTTTTTTAAGTTTATTTCACGGTATAGATTTTAATAATTAAGTTGAACTAAAATGTTATTTTATTTTTCTTTCAGGAAGTTCAAAAATTTTAAAGATAATATGTTTAAAAAAAATATAGGCTTTTCTTTAAGTCATTCAAAGTAAAGTGTTTCAAGCTTAACTATTTTTCCGCATTCTTTAAGAGGTAAATGTTTGAAAGTTAAGATAACTGTGACGATCTGTGAGGGGTCGTTACAATATCTCTCTATGCTTTATGCTCAAAATACTACAGGACAGAAGTTTGGGCTCTTGCGTATGCTGAGACAATCTATCATGTGTCGGATACTTCGCAATGGGATATTCCGAATGATGTAAAGAAAGTTCACCTTCTTCCACCACGAGTTGTACAAAAAAGGGGTAGGCCAAAGCAAAAACGCATTCCCAGCATAGGTGAGTTTACACGAAGGCAGAATCGATGTGCTAGGTGTGAGCAATATGGACACTATCAGAAGAAATGTAAAAACACATCAATGTACTCATGAAAAAAAATTTTAGCGTTGCAATGTATTTACACTTATTATATTCAACATGTTATTTTGGCTTTAGAGAAGCTTATATTTATGGGGAAATGCTGCCCAAATTTTTAGACAATGATTTTTTTTTTTTTTTTGGAAAGCTTCGAACCAGTCCTGAAGATTGGAAAAACATTTAATTTATAAAAGAGAAAAAAAATTGATAAAAAAGGGAAAACCAAGAGCATACCAAAACAAACTAAGAACATACCAATAACCGACCGACCAGACCAATAACCGACTGAACAGATCAAGAACAGACTAAGAACTGACCGACCGGACCAAGAACAGACCAAGAACAGACTATTAACTGACTGAACCAACCAAGAACCGCCGACCAGACCAAGAACAGACCATTAACCGACCGAACAGACCAAGAACAGGCCATTAACCGACTGAATAGATGAAGAACCGCCAACCAGACCAAGAACAGACCATTAACCGACCGAACAGACCAATAACGGACCGACCAGACCAAGAACAAACTCTAATAAAATATTAAAAACATACTAAGAACAGACCAAGAACAGATCACAAACCGACCACACTTGACCAAGAATAAACAATGATGTTTTTTTTAGAAAGCTTCGAACCAGTCCCGAAGATTGGAGAAACATTTAGTTTATAAAAGAAAAAAAATTGGTAAAAAATAAAAAAAACCAAGAACAAACAAAAAACAGACCACAAATAGACCACGAACTGATCACGCTTGACCAAGAATAGACAATGATGTTCTTTTGTTTTTGGAAAGCCTCGAACCAATCCTGAAGATTGGAGAGACATTTAATTTATAAAAGAGAAACAATAATTGGTAAAAATAGAAAAAACCAAGAACAAACCAATAACAGACTAAGATGTTTCATGGTCTGCTCTTGGTTTTTTCATTTTTTACCAATTTTTTTTCTCTTTTATAAATTAAATGTCTCTCTAATCTTCGGGACTGGTTCGAGGCTTTTCAAAAAAAAAAAAATATTATTGTCTATTCTTGGTCAAGTGTGGTCGGTTCGTGGTATGTTCTTGGTATGTTCTTAGTTTTTTCATTTTTTACCACTTTTTTTCTCTTTTATAAATTACAATGGTTATTAATACCAAAAAAAAAAAAAAATGTAAAAATGTGTGTTTTTAGTGTTTTATTAGTGTTTGTTCTTGGTCTGTTCTTGGTTTGGTCGGTCGGTTCCTGGACTGTTCTTGGTCTGTTCGGTCGGTTAATGGTCTGTTCTTGGTCTGGTTGGTCGGAACCTGGTTTGTTCTTGGTTTATTCTTGGCCTGTTCGGTCGGTTAATGGTCTGTTCTTGTTCTGGTGCTCAGTTTTTGGTCTGTTCGATCGGTTAATGGTCTGTTCTTGGTCTGGTGGTCAGTTCTTGGTCTATTTTTGGTCTGTTCGGTCAGTTATTGGTCTGGTCGGTCGGTTCTTGGTCTGTTCGGTCGGTTCTTGGTCTGTTCTTGGTCTGTTTTGATATGTTCTCGGTTTTTCCATTTTTTACCAATTTTTTTTCTTTTATAAATTAAATGTGTCTCCAATCTTTGGGACTGGTTCAAAGCTTTCTAAAAAAAGAAAAACATCATGGTCTAAAAATTTGGGCGGCATTTCCCCATAATTATAAGCTTCTCCAAAGCCAAAATAATCTGTTGAATATAATAAGTGTACAAACATTGCAACACCAATAATAAAAACATTGCAACGCCAAAATAACCTCATTTTGAGTACATTTTACGAGCAAAACAACAATTTGTATACATTTTACAACAAGCAAAACAACATTTTATATATAACTTACGGGCTTTTTAAGCTTGTACTCGCTCCAAATTCCGGCCACAAGTTTCAACCGGTACGTTTCTACTTGTTCTTCAGCGAGTTCTTCTAACGGGATTTTGCGGACAAGGTATTTGATAAATTTGTATGTGAAAAGTCCGCAGTCACCTGTTATGAGGTTGTGGACCAACCACTTAGGATGAACGATTGGCCACGCATTGTCAAGTTTATCGCCCAGATGGTTAAATAAACCTGTGTACTTCAAGAACTTGGGCATCATGACAGAGATTGGCTCCACTTATTTTTACATCTGTTGATCTCTGTACATCTTAACAGCTGAATCATACACCTTTATGTTGATTTCAGATAAATCAACATAAAGCACAGCCCAATGCTTATTCTCAATGTTAAGAGGCATAGTGAAGCCTTGCGTGCCATCCCATTTCTTTCTAATTTTGTGCTTTTTTCCACAGACATATTCATCCAGGTCGTTGTCAAATGTATACTCTGCCAATTTTGATTTGTTGGTGATGAATCGCCCTCTCAATTTCTGGCAAAATACATCATCTAGGATGATAATATCGTTAATGAATTCTCCTTCATTGGCCCGTGACCTTCTCATAGATAGATGGCCCCATGCCTCATCAATTTGCTATAAGTCATAAAAAATAAATTCAGTATAATGATAATGGTATAAAAAATAAGACTATAAATTTAGAAAATATGTTGTGATTACTTACTTCATTGTACAGCTATTCACCTGGCTTCACAATGATCCGGAAGAAGTCCTTCTTCCAATCACCAAAACCGCACTCTATCAGCTCAGAGTCTGTACTTGTATCAGCGAACCACTTTTTGAAGGCCTTGACAACATCTTTATAGGTCCACATCTTCTTTATAACCGTACGTAGGGGATCTGTGTAAGGCGACTCAAAATACTTGCTGGGCCTTTTAAGTCACTTTTCATTCTTGGATTTAGACTCTGGCTCTGACTGAACCTGTGACTCAAGTTGTTCCTTAGGCTCTGGCTGAACCTGTAGCTCAAGTTGTTCCTTAGGCTCTGGCTTAGCCTGTGTCTCAAGTTGTTCCTCAGGCTGTGGCTGTGGTTGTAACTGCTGTTTTGCTAGACATGCTATATTGTCCTTTATTTCTCTAACTGATTGGTCTAGTGAGTCTAACCTCTTGTTGATGGCTTCAAAATGTCTACTATTGTACTCTACCATCCTCTGATAGAGTATGTCAAGTATGTAATCAATAGACATACCATCCTGGGGACGAGGTTGTTGTTGTTGTTGTTATTGTTGGTGTTGTTGCTGCTGCTGGTGTTGCTGTTGTTGTTGTTGTTGCTGTTGCTGTTGCTGTTGTTGTTGTTGTTGCTGTTGGGAAAGTTGTTGGAGACGAGAATATTGTTTGGGAGGCTTCAGTTGCTGGACATGGACCATTCTTGCACCATAGTCCAAAAATGATGCAAGCTGGTCAATCTCTGCATCTTCTTGGTCGGCATAAGGCAGATACAACCTCATGCACATTCTATTCATTTCCTCCTTAGTGGGATAAATAATTGGTACAACCATTCCCTGTATATTAAAAGAACATATATTCAATGATTATTTAGGTGGAAACATATTGTAAAAATAACAAATATGCCTACTTTGTAAAAAAATACCTATAAACACATTGTATTCAAACCCTTACCTCGCCACTTTGCATGAGGTCGTCTATCTGTCCAACCTCGACCAATGAAACCCGGCGTTCCTCTCATTTGAGGATTCTGGGAAGACATCCATCAACCATCTTTGCAAATGTGGCGCGATGACTGGAAAAGTTTCGAATGCCCAAACCTGCGTTAAATAAATTTTTTTAAGACTAGTAAAATAAAAAACTATGTATTATTTACTATAAGGCCATGATTAAAAATTATGCATATAACTGTATGACATACCTTGAAGGCCCAAGGAAACCCGCATATTGAGTAGGTTTCCTTGATGCTCTTATTACGTCCTTTCCGAACCCATTTCTGGAATTTCTCTTTTAGGTTCTTCCTCAAAGACCGCAGAGTGTATTCAAAAGACACCCTGCCCTATGGATAGCTGTTAAAGAAATCTAAATCATCGACGTACGATAGCCAATCTAGTGGGACAGTCTTCTTCTCATGCCTAGATAGTAATATTTGTGCTAAAAAGTAAATCATAGCGATCTTTTTGCTTTATCTCTACCTTTTATCTTGTTCTCTGTGAGCAATTTCTTTAAATTAGCAACAAGTACTTGAGCCTTAAAATGCTCCAGCAATCTTATGTTCTTCGAAGCTTTCAACACCACGTCTGGCTCTGGTATTTCCCCGCAGTTCAACCCAATGATTAAAGTAAATTCCCTCATTCCGAACTGAGTTGACTTTCCATTAACCATGAACCACAACTCATGTTTCTTTTCTATTTCTATCTGCCTCAGAAGCAGATAGTGTATCAACACTCCAAAATATATTATATTTTCAGACATCGAAATCAAATGCCCCAAGGTAGATCCCTTAAAAATTGACATTTCCGTTTCAGGGTCTAAATTTTGCCTTATTACCTCCAGGGCCTCCATCTTTGACTTCATAGTGATTTTCACTGGGAAGTACTCCTGCATAGGATCCATGATCATCCTTAGCTGTCCAATCCCAGGAAGTTCATCTGTGTTGTACTTCGGGAGGTCATTCTAAAAAAATGAAAAAACACATCGGTCAGAACCGACCAAAACGACACAACCAACCAGAACCGACCGAACCGACCTAAAACCATATGAACAGACCAGAATCGACCAACTAGAACCTTGAAAAGATAGAACCAACTATAACTGACTAAACCGCCCGAACCGACCTTGAAATGACCTAGAATCGACCATGCCCAAACATACCATACTAGAATTGACCTAGAGCCGAGCAAACCAGACTGAACTGACCTAGAACTGACCAAGATCGATAGTGCATGAACTAGAACCGATGAAATGACATATAACTGACCAAACAGAATAGAACCGACCAAGAACGGGCCCAACCTAGAACTGACCCAAACTAACCTAGAAACGACCCCGAACCGACCTAGAACCGACCCAACCCTAGAACCGACTTAAAATTGACCTAGAACCGACTACGAATAGACCACAGAAGAACCAAAACTGACTACGAATAGACGACACACTAATGTATGCAATTATTGTTTTCTTATATTAAGTTTTTTTTCTTGTAAAAATGTATAAAAAAAAAGTAAAGAATAAAACCTTTATTTTAAATCAGAGAATAAAACCTTAATGTTACCTGAGCAGATTTTGTTGCCTCGTCGACAAGGGTTCAGGAAATGGCCGTCTTAGTTGAGGAAAAAGAGCTGTTTTGTGATGGCATTTCAGTCGTGGAAGTCGCCGGTTTTTTGTCAATTTTTGGTGAGGGAGGGTGGTCAGTTTTTGGTTAGTTTTTAGTGAGAAGGGTGGTTAGGGCCAGTTTTTGGTCGGTTCTAAGTGAGAAGGGTGGTCGAGGTCGGTTTTTAGTCAATTTTTAGTGAAAATGTTGGTCGGTTTTTGGTGAAGGGGTGGTTGGTCGTCGACGAGAAGGGGTCAGTTTTGTCGGCGAGAGAGGGTCGGCTGGCAAGAGAGATCAGAGAGGCTCGGCCGATGAGAGAGTCGGTGAGAAAGGGTCGGCTAGCAAGAGAGATCGGAGAGGCTCGGCCGATGAGAGAGTCGGTGAGAGAGATTAGAGAGAAAGGATTGTTGGGAATGGTGTCCTAGAAGGATAAGATGTAATAGGATATTTATTATTTATTTAATAAAATAGTTTATTCATCATTTTATGTGTATATATTTGTGAATATTTTATGAATATCAATGAAAATTCCGTGATTATTTATATAACCTTAAACATTGTATATAAGTGTTATATACGAGAGGATAATGTTTAAGGATAATAATCAAAAAGCAATGTTCATAATGAATTTAATTAAAGTTCAGAATCTTTAATTAAAACATTATTAATCCATGTCATTCCCATTTAGAATGGAACGGTGTTATCCGCACTGTTAATATGGTGAGATATTAAATGAGTGTATTTCGTATAATGAGATTATGTGAAACAAGGACACAAACACAATATGAATTTCTAATAATTTCCGTTAAGTATAGGAATTCTAATTGAGTCTACCGATGGTCATATATAGAATGATCTTAATCCTGAGTTCTTAACAGACTCCTATTTATGTATTTGTGTCTTTTAATTTACTCGGTACGAATTCTGAGATCTTGAATCCTATTCCTTGTATTTTGGAGACATGATGAAATAGGTAGCCGGGAATGTTATTACACGAGATGAAATCCATTCCTTCTTAAGAAAGAAGTAGATAAATAATTCTCTTGAAGGTTGATTCGGTACTTGGACCAGTAGGAGCTCCGATTCATGAATGTGTTTTATAAATCACTGTCTATTAGAGAATCAATGGTACTCAAGGATAAAGAAGTAATGAGAGAGGTTAACGGATTTTACCTAGCTCTAATTATGAATTATTTATGGAGGATTGATCTATAT